>NC_142341.1:44185000-44475000 GCF_054954075.1 Amborella trichopoda | reverse complement strand
CAACTTTAAACAATCAAACTAAAGTACACCTCCAAATTTTATCATAAATATAATTTTGGTTAAAAATTCTTAGGATGATTTAAAAACCTATTTTCATCTCTTATTCTAAAATTTTAAACTCAAAAAATGGTTCAAATCAAGTAGATATATAAATACTTAAAAATGGACGATCCAAAATAATATGTTGCAATACGTTATTTTTAGGGCTCAAAATCTTTTTTTTCTTTCATATTCATACATCTCGATGTTTAGATGATCAATTAGAGAGTTTTCCAACTTCAAAACAACCGATAGACTTTTGAGGTGCACCTCAATTATACATTTTAAAGTTGCAACCGCATATAAACGTTTTTCAAATCTAAATTTCTTTTTAAAAATATTCTTTTAATGATTGCGGGGTGCTCGCAAAATTTCACATTAGAAAATCCAAATCCCACCCGTGAGTTCTTCAGCTCAAGGAATAAATATACAAGATAATAACCTTAGAAACATGTTGAATGTGCTCTAACTAAAATTAATGCACCAAGAGTTTCCAAATAAGGGGGCGTGTTCGACAATTGAAAATCAGAACTTGAAGTATTGCATCGCTTCTCATAGTAGTTAAAAGAGAAAGCCCTACACTAATTTAGACGTTGCAGCTTCCATTATAGCTCATGAAAGATATGTTTCAACCGGACCCGACCCTTTGCCACCCATAGATTTGGTAGCCTCAACTTCTGTTTTGAATTTAAGCCGCTTCTTCTTCCAGTTTTGAGAGCCCGTCTTTTTTTTTTTTATTTGTTCAAATAAAACAAAGACAGGCTTCCAGAACTTGAAGAAGCGGCCTAAGTTCAAAAAAGAAGTTGAGGCCTCCAAACTTAGGGTTGGCAAAGGGTCTGGTTTGACTGGACTTGAACCCAAACCCAAATAACATTCAAGTTCAAAACTTGGACCCGTATCTAGACTCGGGACGGATCCATTGCCACCTTATGACTATAAGCTTATTTATTTATTTATTTTTATATTTTATTTTTTTACCATTATATACCTTATGATTATGAGCTTCTTTTTTTTTGCCAATAATATTGTAAAATTTGCCAATATTGTAACAATATAAATACTTAGTGTGCTCCTAAAAACACATGATTGTCATCATATACCCTATAATTATGAATATGGGTCGGATCCAGCTGGACCCAAACTTGGACTAGAATAATATTCAGGTTCAAAATTTAAAACCATACCTATACCTAGGTCGGTATACTCGTCGGGTCCTGGGTCCAGCCGAGCCCATTGCCACTGCTATTCAAACCCACCTCTTTTATCAATCCAAGCCGCCCAGAGTTTCCGAATGCGCCGAGCATGTGCACATTGAAGAGAACGACATTTGATGATGCATGCATGTCATATTCATTCACAGCTCCCCCTACTTTATTTTTATTTTATTTTAGTGTTAACAAGATTTCATTGAGATTATGAAAGCACAACTTGCAAGACGACAACTCCGAGGGGTTAATTATTTTTTTTCTTTTTTTTTTTTTGGGACAAAATCCAAAACATTATGGGTGTGGTTTGTATAGAGTCGAGGCTTTATACAATCAAAATAAAGTATCGAAAAATGTGGTTTTAATATTGAAAATTTGTGTAATAGCCTTAAATTATATTTTTATTTTAAATTATTAAACTTTTAAAGCTACAAAAATGATGTAGATTGAGCAGATTTATAAAACCTTGACAATCTTAAAAATTGATGGTCCAAAAGAGCGTTACACGATGCACAATTTTCAAAACTTGAAATCTATTTTCATTTCACGTTCATGCGTCTTGATGTCGAGATAATCAATTTGAAGATATTTAAACATCAAAACAACTTTTTCTAATGAAATTTTTGAGGTGGCGTCCGCTTTCTATAAACTTTTCCCCAACTTTTATTAATGAAAGAAAGTTACGACAAAGAATTCCGAAGCGTCAATTGAAGTCGGCGGATGGTAACATGGAAAATGTCAAGTAACTCCGCCACATGTTTAGATTTTTGCCAAGGGTGACGTTTGAATAGGTGCACAGGTCTCTTAATTTTGTTAGAAGATGTAATTATGATGTTGAAAACTTTATGGTGGCTTGAAAATCCTTGTTTAATCTTAATTATAAAATTTAAAATTTAAAAAACAATGTAGATTGACCTAATATATAAAGATTAGAAAATATTAAAAATCGACGGTCCAATTAACTTATTACAAGATATGTATTTTTTAGAATGTAAAAGTCTTTTTTTTTTATCATTCATTTGGGAGGTCAAGATGACCATTCGAAGTTTTTCCAACATCCTAAACTCTTTCCTATTGGATTTTTATAGTTCACCTTACTTCTATAATACAAAGTTGCAACCATATATAAACTTTTTCTATACAAAATTAAAATGGAAAAAAGTTTATACAAGGTCTCAACCTTAAACTATACGAGTAAGGTACTCCTAAAAAACCAGTTCAGAAGGTTGTACCTATGCTAGAAAACCCTCAAATCGATCATCTCGACCTCGAGATTCATAGACATGAAAAAAAAGGGATTTCTAATCTTGAAAATAGTTCATCTTCTAAAACATTATCTGGACCGTTCATTTTCAAGATTCTCAATTGTTTAGAGATCTGCTTGATCATCACCATTTCTGGAACTTTAAATTTCATAATTGGGGGCAATAATAGATTTTTATATCATCGCAAAGCTTTGAGACACATAAACTATATTTTCAACATAGTTTTGAGGTGCACCTTACATCAATAGTATAAGGTTGACACCATATACAAACCTCACACAAATTAAAAATGTTAGAGGATAACAACATGTAAAGAAGGGGTTGCTATTTATCTTTGGGAAAATTGTTTCATGCCAGATAGTCTTAAAGATTGATGCAAGTAAGTGCTACGTATAAAAAAATGAAAACTAACGGTTCAAATATTTTCTTACTAGAATTATTATTTTTAATTTTTAAAATTTATTTATTTTTTCATATTCATGATCTCCATGTTAAAAATTATATATCCTTAAAAATTAAGTCTTAAACTCCTCATTTATTAAGAAGCCCGCATTTCTACATATGCGGGCTTGGCTGCACAGAAACCGGGTCCTTATCTTCGGTACAAAGAGGATTTTCGTATAAAATGTAACCACTTGGAGTATGCGACAAGGTCGGCGGGAAAATATTACTCCGAACGTCATGGCATTGATCTTACACGTTTTCTTTAAAAATGACTTTTACAAGGAAAGTGGGGAAAAATGATGACCAGTATTGATGCGACAAGGTTAACATAGCCAGTAAAAGTCGAAAGTTTTGAAGTAGGCTATGATTTGATGGTTGATTTCAAAGGGTGCAGTTTGTATAAAGTCGACCACTCAAATTAGAGCCCACCTTCAAATACTACTGAGAAATATTTCAATATTGGAAAGTTTTGTGATAGCTTTAAATTATATTTTTATTTTTAGTTATAAAATTTAAAGCTTAAAAAAATAGTGTATATCGAGCAAATCTATGAAAATTTGAAAATATTGAAAATTGAAGGTAAAAAATTACATTACAAGATGCATTATTTTCAAAACTTGAAATCCACTTTTCTTATGTCCATGCATCTTGATATCGAGATGATCAATTTGATGATATTTGGGCATCAAAACAACCTCTTCTAGTGAAAGTTTTGAAGTACGCTCTAATTTGATTGTTTAGACCCTAGGCTCTATATAAACATTTCCCTTTAATTAAAGAAAATGGTTTGATATCCTATCAAAACAAATAAAGCCTCACCTCATATTAATGGAACAATTTACAATTCAAGAAAACTCTTAAATGAATTATCTTGGCTTGAACATTATGGCTGTGAAAAAAAAAAAAGATTGTGATTACTATTAGAAATTGATTTCAAAATCATCATGGATACTTCTATTGCCGAAAGTGCATTAGGGACAAGGATTTGAGACGAGGATTTATTTTGTTTTCATAAAGCTTAAGCCTTATAGAAACCTCATCTTTTAATTAAGCCTTATAGAAGCCTCATCTTTTAATTAACACAAGATGGTGTTTGTGACGACCATTTTTAAAAAAATGACGACGCATTGAATTTTGTACGCACATGGAGCAAACAATTCGCCTAGATAGACTTTACCCTTGCAGGATAAATTGGTAGCCTTATTTATCACATCTATATTTAAAGGAAAATTTTATTCTAAAGTGGATAAAAATTTCTATTATGCTCCCTCGGGAGCATAGTTTACCCCTACATAATGGAAGATTCATGCTTCCCTTAACAACCAGCTGTCCAATTTTGATCAAGAGAGCCACTTACCGTTTGATCTTAGATTTGACGTCTTAAAGTATTTTATTTTTAGTTTTTTTATACAAGTTGTATGAATATGAAATTTGGAACTTGCCATCTTCTCACTGGGGCACAACTATAAAAAATATAAAAAATAATTTTTCGATAAAATATAATGACCAAAATACCCCTTGAAGTTTTTAGGGGTATTTTGGTCATTTTATTTTATTGAAAATATTTTTTTAATATTTTTCAATTGTGCTAGTGTAGTAGAGGATTGGACATCCAAAATTTGATGTCAAAATAGATTATAGAAAAAAAAATTTAAAAAAATAGTGTAGAGACGTGACATTGTGATTGGGGCAATCTTAGCCTTCTATTCAAAATGGACTGTTGGATAAGGGGAAGTATATAAGTTTTACGCTGTAGGGGAAGCATAGAAAGCTTGCCCTTAACAAGTTGTTTTGACCGTCTATTTCGCCTTAAAAATAAATGTTCAAAGATCTGCACGATATTTTGTGTTTCCAAATTTATTACAAGTATTGGATATTGATTTTAGAGCCATCATGGAGATTTTCATTGATGAAAGTGCTTTCTAGACGAGGATTTGAGGTGAGGCTTTATTTGATTTTATTAAGGCCTAAGCCGTATAGAAGCTTCATCAATTACAGAAACCCTCCCTTACGTTATGTCCTTGAATTCTAAGCATCCCTCCCCCACCCATACCCTCAATCCCACACAAAACTCATTATTTTTATAACCACTCCCCAAAGTAAAAAAATAAAGACTTTTATGATAAACATATCCTAATTTTATCCACATTTATCTTTTTCTTATCATGCTCCCACTTTTTTCTTTCTAAGACAGTCCAATGCAAAATGTGGTAGATCGGTACAATTTACCGGTGCATTTCAATATGAACAAGTTTGACACATTTTTTGTGCTAGACTGACAAAATTATAGTATTAGAAGCCGGTCCAGTGTAATTTGCCCGGGACCGGCATATTTTGTTAGAAGCGAGTCCAACATATGTTGGACCGTCACATTTGGAAGATTAGAAGTTGATTTGGCATGTTTTTGTGTCGGACCAACTCACATTGAGCTTCACAATTTGGTAATATAAGTTGAAAATGCAGGTACACTGATTAAAAAAGTTAACGCTTTTACGTGGCAATGCTTATTTGTTTGTTTTTTTTGTGTGTGTGGTGGTGGTTAATGTGTTGGACCGTCACATTTGGAAGATTAAAAGTTGATTTAGCATGTTTTTGTGTCGGACCAACTCACATTGAGGTTCACAATTTGGGAATATAGGTTGAAAATGTAGGTACTTTGATTAAAAAAGTCAACATTTTTGCGTGGGAATGTTTATTTGTTTGTTTTTTTTGTGTGTGTGTGGTGAGGAGAAACTACAAAGAACCGGGGAGTCTTAGACTTGTGAACGGTACTAGCTTAGGTGATTCTAGGCCGGCTTTGGAGCTTATTAAACACTACAAGTGATGCAAATCAAGTGACGGATAACTCAAAATTTGTATTTTATTTTTTGTTTTGATTATCATAGGTTTGACTTGATTGTGCAGGATTATTTGGTGCAAGCAAAATGGGGCCGAAAGAATAAGAATTAATTAGGAAATGAGGTTGGAAGAAATTATTGTGATTTTTTTAATTTTTCTTTCTAACCAATCTTTATTTTTTTTAGTGGGCTTTTTTTAAGAATAATAAGAGTTCCATTATTGTTATGGAGCCTTATCTTTTAGGAAAGACAAGAGGAATAAAAATATATATCTTTTATGATTAAGGTGGGTAGAAAGTTTATCATTTTAGGGAAAGAAAAAATACGTCTTTTTTTTAGAAAGGAAATCTTTTAAGAATGGAGAGGTTTAAAAAGAATTTTAGCAGCTAGTATTAAATGAATGGATGTCTTTTGTATTGGGTTGCTATTTAGTAAACAAAACAAAGTGGTTTAATATGTAGAGAGAGGGAAACTTGTTCTCTTTATGAGTTTCACTTATGGTGGTTCGTGATGGAAGTCTCACCTCCCCTCGTTATGCTCTGTTTTTGCTAATTTTTTTCTCTTTAAAATGCGGGTGTATTGCTCGTTATTAGTTGTTGGTAATTTTCTATTGTGTTAGTTGGTATCAAAGATCAGTTTTTATGGGATATGTTGGGTTTATGTGGTCTTTAAAGGCCTTATGAGTGTGTAATAAAAACATTTACTATAGTGAAACATAAACTTAGTGGGAGTGTGGTCCCTCGAAGATCATACTAAACAAATGATATTTGCGGATAATGGACTGTGCTTGACGATCTAGGCCAGTCGGTTGGAAAGACCAAGGAACCTGGGCATAAAAAAATAAATCGAGAATGGTTTTTGGGTTAGCCCTTGATGAGGTCGGAGCTTATGCCTAGATGAGTGAGCCGAGTGACTGTGTGACCCTTGTATGAGATGGTAGGCCTACAAAGACGGGATCCAAAACCTCATCCTTGTTCCATCACACGGCATGCATATAGATAGATCGTTCGGGAAAGCTAGATATCCACCTTTGGGTGAAGCATATGCATGTGCGAGAGACACCCCTATGCGCTATAGAGCTGTGGTCGCATCAAGCCGTGGTGACCTCTCTAGGGGAGGACCTGTAATCACTGATTGAAATTGCGACTCCTTGGCTCATCGACCAGACTTTGGTGACCCGTTAATGAGCCCTTGCTTGGAATAGAGGTCATGAGAAACACTGGGTCGGTTCGATAAAGCAACTGTGGTCTGTAGTCCACAGTTGAAGGTGGAGTACCCAGTGATCGTTGATTGAATTCCTGAACCATATGGATCCACTTCCCATCATATTAACTTAATTGTGTTGATTTTATTATTAAATTATTTTAGATTTATTATTTGAATTTTTGTAAGTCATTTGATATTTTATTTCTTATTTTTGGACTTATAAAAATGAAGTTATTAATTTACAAAGTTATAATGTTTTAAAATTCATTTTTTTTAAAAAATATTTATTAAAAAAATAAAAAAATGCATGGGGGCCCATAGTGCACATGGGCCCACCATGTGGGTATTAGGTGGAGCCCCACATGCCATACATGGGTGGCACGCCCCACCATTGGATACTTTATCTTGTTGCTTTATCTTCAAGTTTGTTAAATATGGTAACTATATCTTGTAACATGTGGTCAAATATTGATTAGGAAATATTGACTATATCTTATCTTGATTATTGAAGGAATATCTTGATTTGATATTATTGAAATATTCTTATGGAAAATATGAGATGGAATATACAATTTATGGTATGCCCTATATTTTTAATGGATTTAATTTATTTAAATATATTGATGGAAAAATGGTTTAAGGAAAGGGGGATAATGGTTCATGCACCTTCCATAATGTTGATGACCCATCTATGGAATGGATGACTCATATCTTTCACCCCACAAGTCACCGCTCATATCTTTCCCCCCACAAGTCACCTTGATCAACGGTCCATATTGAATCTCAAGAAAGAAGCAAACTATGGGAAACCTTAGACCTAAATTTCACTATAAATATGGGTGCTCGCTCCCCATCTCAATACACCTCTCTCTCCCACAAACTCTCTCTATCTTCCCTAGAGGCCACGTCCCTCTCTCCCTACTCTCTTATTTTCTCTCTCAACTCTCTCTCTCTCTCCTAAAAAGGACCTTTGGTGGCACGCCCAACATAAAGACTCTCTCTCTCTCTCATGATCTATTATAAGGGTTGGAAAACTTAAGATTTGCACCTAATTATTTTAGAGTTAGGGTTTTGTAGAGATTTAAGGGTGGTTACCTAGTTTGGCCGAAATTAGCTTTTCTGGTTCGAGATTGAAGCTAGACCACTGATCCCGCGCTATTGAATGTGGTGACTCGGTGAGGGTTGTAAAAAAGCTGGTTGAGGTATCTCCGACATCATTTTTTTTAATTGTTTGTCCTTTTATTTTATATTCTTAAGCTCTGTATTAGGTTGTATGAATGGCATCAAGTAGTTGAGTTTTATTTTATTGATGTGTTATTTATTTTTGGAATTTCTATTATTTGTAATAAGACCACCTGTGAGTGATCTTCTTGCTAAAATTATAAGGGGTGATTATTATTAAAAATAAATAAATTGTATTTCCTCGGTATAAGATTACATAGGTTTTTCTTTCATTGGTATCAGAGCTAGTTTTACTTGATTGCCATTAGGAGTATTTTTTTTTATTTTTTATTTTATTTTATTTTATTTTATTTTTTTTAAGAATATAAAATAATGGCTGCTCGTACCTTCATCTCTGAAATCCTGAAAACCGAAAGGTTTGATGGGACCAACTTTGCTTCATGAAAAAGAAAAATCAAATTTGTGCTCTATGAAGAAAACTTCCATGAGATAATCTTTGAGGACCGACCTCATCGTCTAACTGACGATTAATCTCAAATAATCAAAGATGAGCACGCCAACTGGAAGAGGAAGAACTTGAGATGCAAACATATTCTTTTATGTGCCATGATGACTCGTATGCTTCTGAGTACGAGTCAATCTATACTACAAGTGAGATTTTTGATAAATTTGAAAGAGAGTATGTTGAACCCTTTCTCTTGAAGCAAACTATGGCTATGAGAAGGTACAATGCTTTAAAAATGGTAGAAGGTACCAAGTTTGCAAATCATGTGCACGTGTTTCGTGCGCTAGTAAGATATTTGGTAGATACAAGCATGAGCCCCAATGAATTTATACAAGTGATTCATTTAATGAATTCTCTTCCTAATTCATGGGAGACTTTCATATCTTCCATCTCTGTTAGAAGAAAGACACCAAAATTGGAGGAACTCATCACGACCATTAAATCTGAAGAAGAAAGGAGGAGTTTAAGGCAAACCCCAAGGGATGCTGTGCATATGGAAATGGAAGAAATACTTTTGAGAAGAAAAGATATTTCAAAGAAAAGATTTTGAAAATAAGGGAGCAAAGAGAGAGACTCAAACTTGTTTTATTTGTAAGGTGGGTCACATAACCAATAATTGTCGGTTCAACAAATCTGGTGAAACTAACAAGGAATTGGCACATGTGGTTTTCGAGTCCACACTAGCTAACCCTAAGGAAGCTTCCTGGTGTCTTAACTCGGGGGCTACGACTCATGTCACAAACACTAAGGAAGGCTACCGTTCTTTCACTTCCATGAGGTCAGGACAACAACATATTTATATGAGAGGAAATCAGAAGACTGATGTACTTGGAGCTGGAGATTTTGGGCTGAAACTAAAAAGTGGGAGCACCTTGATCCTAAAACAAGCACTTTATGCTCCTAATATGAGGAAGTGCTTGGTTTCGGTTCCTAAGATGTCTATGGTTGGATTCATAACCACTTTTATTGGGGAGAAAGTGTTGGTCAAGAAGGGGAAAGATGTGACCATGATTGGACGACTTGTAGACGGGCTATTTATCATTGAAATAAAAGAGAACGTTGCCTATGTCTTATCCCCTAATGAATTAGATGTACCCTATGGCATATGAAGTTAGGACACATTAATATCAAACGAATGGAAAGATTAAAAATGGACGGGATTCTTCTTAATTATAAGGGAGATTTATCGAAAGTGTGCGCGTTTTGTGAACAAGAAAAACTAATAAAAAAAAATACCACCAGGGCAAAAAGATCAACTAGCGTATTGGAAATCATTCATAGTGACATATGTGGACTTATGAATGTGACCACCAGAAGTGGAAAAAGATATTTTATCTCTTTTATAGATGACCACTCGCGATATGACCATGTGTACTTTATTCATGCAAAATCCGAGGCCCTAGAAAAATTCAAAGAATATAAAACCCAAGTAGAGAATCAAACCAACCTGAAAATTAAAGTCCTTAGAACTGATAGAGGGAGTTAATATTCATCAGACATTTTCAAAGAATTGTGCATTGAAAATAAGATCATCCATCAATACACCATGCCTTATACTCTTGAACAAAATGGTGTAGCTGAGAGAATGAATTTGACCTAAGTGGATATGGTAAGAAGTATGATGGGGCATGCAAATCTCTCATTGGAGTTTTGGGGAGAAGTCGTATTAACAGCATGTTACATCCTTAACCGGACTCCCACAAAAGCTGCTCCACTTACTCACAAAATTTTCACAGGTTATACTCCCTCCCTTGAATACTTGAAAGTTTGGGGTTGCTCAGCCCATGTCCTTATCCCACATTAAATTAGAACCAAATTGCAATCCAAAACTGTCAAATCCATTTTCATTGGTAACCCAGATCATAGTAAGGGGCATCGATTCTACAATCTTGAAACTGATACGGTTATTGAAAGTCGCGATGCTCACTTGTTTGAGGAAGAGTTCATTGAAGCAAGTGAGAGTAGAAAACAAACCAACTTTTATGAGGAGGGCAAAAACAAGGATGTAGTTTGAGACCTGGAACCTGAAACTTCTAAACCATCCCAACCTGTTTCTGAACTCCTTAAAGAAAGTGAACATTTACCTAAATCCAAACGAAGTAACTGAGTCAATAGACCACCTTTTTACTTATAACATTTTGTCTACCTTCGAGAACATTTTGATAAGGTTGGAGAAGATCCAGATTCAGAACTCAAAACTCATCTTGAAGCCTTGACCTGTCTTGAAAGGGTATACTGGGTAGAAGCCATGAAAGATGAGTATGCTTCCATTAACCAAACCATGTATGAGAATTAGTACCCCTACCTGAAAAACGTAAGGCCCTTGGTTTAATTGGATTTTCAAGAAAAAGTTGAACTCTGAAGGGAAAATAGAAAAATACAAAGCTAGGTTGGTTACACAGGTTCACCCAGAAAGAAAGCATAGATTATGAGGAAACTTTTTCTGCTGTTGCCAAATTTCCATCCATCTGAATCCTCATAGCTATAGCAGCCCATTTTAACTTTGAGGTTCATCAAATGGATGTCAAAACAGCCTTTCTAAATGTGGATTTAGAAGAAGAAATTTCATGACCCAACCTGAGGGATTTGAGGAGAAAGTGAAAGAAAACCTTGTATGTAAACTTAATAAATCCCTTTATGGTCTGAAACAAGCATCGTGACAGTGGTACATAAAATTCCAAAAGACTCTTGCTCTTGTAGGATTCTTTATAAATAATGAGGATTATTGCGTATATCAAAAGGTCAGGGGGAGTGATGTGGTCTTTATATCGTTATATGTGGATAATATGCTAATTGTAGTAGCTCAATTGCCCTAGTAGTAGAGACAAAAAATTTCTTTGCACAATACTTTAATATGAAGGATCTTGGAGAAGCTTCATATATGTTGGACATCAAAATAATAAGAAACATGAGAGAGAAGACTATCCAACTTTCCAAGGCAACCTACTGTAAGAGGATACTGGAAACGTTTGATATGAGTATGTGTAAGCCCATGTAAACCCCAATTGACAAAAAAAAGAAGCTTAATAATAAAATGTGTCCTACCAAAGGCATGAATATAAGAGTCATGGAGAGAGTGTCATACAATAGCGCAGTTAGGTCCCTTATGTACGCCATGAAGAGAACAAGGCCCTACTTGTCCTTCGTCAAGAGTTTGGTGAGCCGTTTTCAAAGCAACCTAGGAGAAGACCATTGGAAAGAAGTAAAAAGAATTCTCAAATATTTAAAAGGGACCATGAACTATGCGCTCACATATAAGGGGGGAACTGAAACAGTAATAGAGGGATATTCAGATGTAAGCTATCTCGCAGATCCAGATGATGCAAAGTCTACATTTGGGTATGTGTTTATGCTTGGAAGGGGTACGGTTTCTTGGAAGTCAAAGAAACAAGATACTTTGGCTTTATCCACCATGGAATCCGAGTATGTGGCATACTATCTAGCAGCCAAGGACGCTGTGTGGATTAAGAAGTTTCTTAATCAACTTAATTTCCATCCTATACGTTGTGAGGTGGTGAGAATTTTCTGTGACAACACGGCGGCTATTTGTGTCTCTAAGGAGCCTCGTTTTCACAAGAATTCTAAGCATATCAAGCCATACTTCTATCACCTGAGAAATGAGGTGAGATTGAAAGAGATTGAGATCCGCTATATATCTACAGACCCTCTGACTAAGGGAGTTGTTCTTAATGTTTTTGTATGACATGTGAGAGAGATGGAGATGAGAAAAAGTGAGGAAGAGATAATGTAAGGCATTCAAAGACCAAGTGGGAGATGTTGAGTTTATGTGGCCTTTAAAGGCCTTATGAGTATGTAATAAAAAATATTTACTATAGAGGAACATAAACTCAATGGGAGCATGGTCCCTCGAAAACCATACTAAGCAAATGATATTTACGGATAACGGACTGTGCTTGACGATCTAGGCCAGTCGGTTGGAAAACCCA
The DNA here is from genome assembly GCF_054954075.1 of Amborella trichopoda. Classification (NCBI taxonomy): domain Eukaryota; kingdom Viridiplantae; phylum Streptophyta; class Magnoliopsida; order Amborellales; family Amborellaceae; genus Amborella; species Amborella trichopoda. Next base: position 44,462,370 of record NC_142341.1, on the reverse strand, counting down.
AGGTACCTGGGCATAAAAAATAAACCGTGAAGGGTTTTTGGGTTAGCTTTTGATGAGGTCGAAGCTTATGCCTAGATGAGTGAGCCGAAAGACTGTGACCCTTGTGTGTGATGGTAGGCCTACAAAGACAGTGACCAAAACCTCATCCTTGTTCCATCACAAGGCATGCATGTAGATAGATCATTCGAAAAAGTTAGATATCCACATTTGGGTGAAGCATATGCATGTGCGAGAGATATGCGCCATAGAGCTGTGGTCGCATCAGGTTGTGGTGACATTGACTTGTCTTTAGGGGAGGACCTGTAATCCACAGATTGAGATTGCGACTCCTTGGCTCATCGACCAAACTTTAGTGACCCGTTAATGAGCCCCTGCTTGGACTGTGGGTCATGGGAAACACTGGGTCGGTTTGATAAAACAAGTGTGGTCTGTAGTACCACAGTTGAAGGTGGAGTACCTCGTGATCGTTGATTGAATTCCTGAACCATATGGATCTTTAATTGAGTTGATTTTATTATTAAATTATTTTAGATTTATTATTTGAATTTTTGTAAGTCATTTGATATTTTAATTCTTATTTTTGGACTTATAAAAATGAAGTTATTAATTTACAAAGTTGTAATGTTTTAAAATTCATTTTGTTTAAAATTTAAAATATTTATTAAAAAATAAAAAATAAAAAAATACATGGGGACCCATAGTGCACATGGGCCCACCATGTGGGTATTAGGTGGAGCCTCACATGCCATACATGGGTGGCACGCCCCACCCTTGGATACCTTATCTTGTTGCTTTATCTTCAAGCTTGTTAAATATGGTTACTACATCTTGTAGCATGTGGTCAAATATTGATTAGGAAATATTGACTATATCTTATCTTGATTATTGAAGGAATATCTTGACTTGATGTTATTGAAATATTCTTATGGAAAATATGAGATGAAATATGCAATTTATAGTATGCACTATATTTTTAATTGATTTAATTTATTTAAATATATTGATGGGAAAATGGTTTATGGAAAGGGGCATAATGGTTCATGCACTTTCTATAATGTTGATGGCCCATCTATGGAATTGATGTCTCATATCTCTCACCCGCCAAGTCACCTTGATCAACGGTCAATATTCAATCTCAAGAAAGAAGCAAACTATGGGAAACCCTAAAAAAACTGTAGACCTAAATTTTACTATAAATAGGGGTGTTCTCCCCCTATCTCAACATACCTCTCTCTACCATAATCTCTCTCTATCTTCCCTAGGGGCCACGCCCCTCTCTCCCTACTCTCTTATTTTCTCTCTCTACTCTCTCTCTCTCTCATAAAAAGGACCATCAGGGGTACGCCCAACATAGAGACTCTCTCTCTCTCTCTCTCTCTCTCTCTCTTTCCTGATCTAATCTAAGGGTTGGGAAAATTAGCGTTTGAGCCTAATTATTCTAGAGTTAGGGTTTTGTATGGATTTAAAGGTGGTTACCTAGTTTGGCTGAAATTTGCTTTTTCGGTTCGAGATTGAAGCTAGACCGTTGATCCCGCGCCATTGGATGTGGTGACTCGGTGTGGGGTGTAAAAAGCCCAATTGAGGTAATCTCCAGCATCTTTTCTTTTAATTGTTTGTTCTTTTATTTTATATTCTCAATCACAATATTAGGTTGTATGAATGACATCAAGTAATTGAGTTTTATTTTATTGATGTGTTATTTATTTTGGAATTTCTATTGTTTGTAATAGACCACCTATGAGTGATCATGTCGCCAAAATTATAAGGGGTGATTATTACTAAAAAAAAAAAAAAGAATTGTATTTCCTCGGCATAAGATTACATAGGTCTTTCTTTCAAGATAGTGGTGTTGTTTGAGAGGGCATCATGGCTGGGGGATGTGGTTAATGGCCTGGTGTTAGGAACGAGTTCATCCAGCGAGAACGAGACGTCAAAGGCATCAATATTGAAGACTTGAGAAGGTAAGTTGAGGAGTTCACCTAGCACTTGGCACAAAACCTAACCTCAATGCACGATGATGACGATAGTGAGTCGCAAGCTATCTTGGAGAACCTATTTTATGCACACATTCTGCATCAGGAGCCTCATATTCAGGAGAATAGATTGTGTGATTTCAACATTAAAGTTGATCTGCTCGAGTTTGAATGATAATAACAAGATTCCAATCTCGAATTGGATTTGATGATCTTTGAATATGTAGGTGGTCCTATATTTGATAGTGATCCTTTTTTTTTATAAAGAACCAGATGATCCTATCTTTGATAGTAATCCTATTTTAAATAAAGAACTAGATCATGTCATCTCTTATGGTAATCCTATTTTTTAATGAAGCATTAGATGAAAATGGAGAACTTGGAGTTCATATCTATGACGAAAAACAAATTAATGGTGATGGTGATGGTGAAAATGATGGTAATAATGGGGATGGTGGTGGTGAAGAGGTCAAAGAGGAGGCAATTAGAGGTAGCAAATCTAAGGGAATCTTTTCTCTTGTCAGTTGTGTTAGATATGGTGATATCCAAAATCACCTACATAAGGAAATGCCATATTGAGATTGATATTGGCAAGTTTCCTAAAGGAAATAGAAATCCAAAAAGATTAGGACTGTGATATATCTCTTGGCTCTTGAGATATATGTAATACCTATAGCAAGTGTCCTATTTAGTATGAATTCATAACCTTATATATATATATATATATATATATATATATATATATATATATAGATAGGATGAAAGAGGAAATAATAAGTGTGCCCTATTTGGGTCACCATATGGAAAATGTAGCTTCCTCTAGAGAGAGAGTCACACGATCTTGGTGGGACCCAACTTTTGGGATTTTTGTTTCTACATCAAAGAGGGTTCTTCAATCCTAATAAGTGGTATTAGAGCACATGGTTCAATACAAGGCTAATGTTTGTGCATTTGGTTAAGGAAAAACACATGGCAAAATATGTGAGCATTTTATTTCAAGTCGAGAAATATGATGGCAAGCACAATCTTTCCAGCAAAAATAATGAAATAATTTATTTGGCAAAAAGATGAGGAATTCATAAATCTATCCAATGGATGTTAGCATGGTGAGCAAGTGATTCTAAAATCAAGGTGGATATTATTAGATATGGTGATATCCAAAATCACCTACTTAAGGAAATATAATATTATATGATTGATATTGATAAGTTTCCTAAAGGAAATAGAAATCCAAAAAGGTTAGGACTCTGTGATATATCTCTTGTTTTTTTAGATACATGTAAACACCAATAGGAAATTTCTTATTTAGTGTGGACTCCTAACCTTATATATATGAGATGAAAGATGAAAGAATAAGTGTTCTTTATTTGGGTCACCGTATAGGAAATGTGGTTTCCTCTAAAGGGAGAAGCAGGACTTCCTGTGCATTAGTGTCATGGCTTCCCCTTAGACAGAAGAGAGCCTCATACAGAGAGAGAAACACCATGGATGTACCTCCTGTAGATTGAGATGTTGGTTTCTTGTAGAAGCCATTCCCATAAAGAGAAAGTCTTGGTTGCTCTCAAGGGTCTCTTCCAGGACATCGGTTTAACTGTGGAATAGAGATGTATCTCTTCCTGGACAATGATTTAGCTGTGGAATATAGATAAGAGATCGGTGGCTCATGCCGATCAGGAGAGCGGGTCTAAAAGGGTTTGTGCAATTGGTTTTTGTCAAGGGTTAGAGAGATAACTCTTAACTCTCTATCCCAAAATCTATGATGTAACTTTAATTGGTATAGTGGATTTCAGTTTGCCGTGCCTGTGGTTGTATCATCTTGGGGTGAACTACGTAAATCTTTGTGTTCTTGTGACATGTATGTTTTGTACTTTATTTCTCGTATTATGACTTGTGCTCTCTCTTATTTTGTTTATAATAGAATAAGTACGAGATCCAAGTTTTGAGATTCTTGATTCTGCATCTAAGAGGGTTCTTAAATCCTAACAAGTGTTATTGACCTTTTTTATTTTCAATTTGAAGACTCCATCGCACAATTGCAAACCAACTATTGAACTAAGGATATTTTAATCAGGTCCATAAACCACGGATCCCATGATCAAGCCCTAATGTCAATGCCTAATATTTGGGTCGAGAGACCTTATGTTTAGATGACGATAAAGGATTCTTATAATCCCATTTCAAAATTAGAAGGCAAGTTTTCTCCAACCATGAGAAAATGAAAAATCAAGAGATGGATAGTTCAAAATTTTAATTTTATTTGGATCTTCAAAGGTTCCAGATGATCACACTAAGTTATCTAGAATGAGCAAATCGGGGTTGGAAAAAAAATAATTGGTGAGAAAATGGGGCAATAAGAAATTATCGTATTTTTATATTTTTGTTTCTAGACAATCTTTTTTTTTCTATTGGGTTTTATTTAATGATAATAAGAGTTCTAATATTATTAGGGAGTCTTCGCTTTTAGGAAAGATAAGAGGAATAGAAAGGTATATCTTTAAGATGGGCTGGAAGTTATCTTGTTAGAGAAGGAAAGAGCACAACTTTTTTTTAGAAAGGGAATTATTTTAAAAAGGGAAAGCATTATACATAGGTTTAGAAGGTAGAGTATTAAAGGGATGGACATACATGGTGGTAGTAACCCCATATCTAATTACCATGTTGTGGTTTTCAATCCTGCTGACATCATCTATTGGCACCTTAAAAAAAACAAAGTCTTTAATCTATATGAAAAAATGGGTCCTAATCTATATAAAAAAATAAGTAAAGACCTGTCTTTCCCAAAAATTACTAAAAAAAGCAAAAAAAACGATAAACACCTATTGTCTTGGATTGTATCTATTGAATGGAAAAAGTGCTTTAAAAAATGATGAGAAATAGAAGCTTCATCTCTTTGTACGTTTCGTTTTTGGTGGTGCATGGTGGAGGTCTCAACTCCCCTCATTATGTTATTTTCTTGCTGATTTTCATTTCAGTCTAAGTCTTTTTATCTTTCGAACTTGCAACAATTTCAATCTTGGCTGTCCCTTCAATTGGACCATTGGGTCCATATTGACTGCATCAAGCATATCCTTTGCTTAAAATGATATATCCTTGTGCTAGGTTGCATGCATCCTTTCATTTTAGAGTGTTATAGTGTGAAAGGACTTTCACGGATCTGTCCCTTGAGAAAGTTTCGTACTCCACTTGGTTTCGTTTCTTTCCCAAAATTCAAACAAACAAGGAACTATCGCCGTATAACCCACGTTAATTCTATCTTCGAAGTGTGTTTTCAAATTATAATATTTCATCATATTATTTCCGTTATTCTTATGTGCACTAATAGTTAGGATAAAGTTCGGATGATATCCATAAGTATATCGGCTAATAACAAGTTATCGGTATTTGGTCCTGAAATTAATTTAGATTAGACTGATAGAATGAAGAGTGATTTATGTACTGACCCTAAAATCTTAGGTAAAATACGTATGAAAAACTTAATTTATAGGCAAAGATTACAAAGAAGGTCGGTCAACCCACATTTTTTTGTATTTTCAAAATTGCATATCGGTAAATCCGAATTTTGATTTTTTTTATTTGTTTATTTATTTTCGTTACTAGAGCAATGCTTTAAGATTGAGGTACTGCTCTACTAACAAAAAATCTAAAAAAAAAAAAAATCAAAATTGAGGTTTATGGAGGAATAAATTTCAAAAAGAATTAAAAATGTGGGTTTATTGATCTTTTTTGTAATTTCCATTTCTATTTATAGACGGCGCTTTTTGTATTTTACGTTAAATTTTAAGATCCATATATAAGTCACTCTTGAATCAAACCTTTCACACGGTCACACGGTAACATCGTTGAACGTTCCCATATTAAGCGGGCATACACTTTTCTTTTATGTGGTCGATTTTTAAATGTAAAATAAATGCAATTTATGCGGACTAGGTGGGTAAATTATTGACGAGCATTAATCAGACAATATAAGTACTTTTTTTTTTGGCTGAATAAATAAGTATTTTTTGTTGGCCACATCTCAATTTCCCAAACGCTAAAAGATTTTCTTCTCTTAAGATAAAACCTACTCTTGGGGTATATTTTTTATCTCAAAGTTTTGGGGTGTGATCTCTAGAATCTGGCAAACTCTAATATTTTTTTGACACTAATATGAACTTTTTGAAATTGTGTTTGAAGCAACATTTATTTAACTCTGTGTGCCTAAGAAATATATCATCTCAAGATTGCATCAAACGGTCCACTTTTTTGAGGGAATGATCTAGATGTTTATGAACTTAAAGTCTATATTTATTTATTTGAAAACCATCATGTAGTTATAATAAGATTGATCCCGAAACTTTAAAAAAAAATAAAATAAATCTCACAAGTTGGTGCTTTACCATGGGTGTAAATGTATCTCTCTCTTCACTAAATGAGCCACCAACAATTGACAAAAGACAAAAAATGTTGGATGAGTTGTTGACTAAAATGTTTTAAAAAAAAGCAGAAGTGGTGAATTGTTTCTTGCGGCTGCCCACCGTCCAACATAACAATATAGTCTTGCAATCTTTCGATCACTACCGTCCAACGTAGTTGGACAAGTTGGACGGTAATGATTATAAGATTGCAAGATGGTGGGCAGCTTGTGTACGCATGTCCTCATAGAAACCACGTGTAAAATAGAAGGTTACTTGATGCAGCTGGCTACTAGTTGGATGACAGTGGGCAGCTTGCGTGCTCATGTCCTCATAAAAATGGGCCCTACGCTCATCACTACTAACATATCAATGAGATTACTCGGTAAGAGAATAGGTTTCTATCTGTTAACGTAAAAATGAGTTCCCTCTTAAAAGTATGTTTTTGAGATAGATTTTTGGACTTAATTTTTAAAGATATATAATTATAGAGGTCATTAATATAAAAAAAGAAAAAATATTTAAAAATTTTTAAAATAAGAATTTCATAAAAAAATTATTGGGACACAGTTTTAACTATTTTTAGATGGACTACCCATTTGCATCTCTCTTTAAACTGGATGATTTATAACTAAGAGGACACAAATACAAAAATAAGTCACCCGACCCTCGGAACAATTTTCCTAAGAGAAATTACTGCGATGATACGTTTTTAAAACTCAATAGTGGAATTATGAAATTTTATGGTGATGTCTACTCTTTTGAACCTTTTTAAGTCAAGTATTGCTTAGGTGTTTGAAAATAGTAAAATCAAACTAGACTCTATGATGTTGCTCCTTTGAACGATCTTTTTTTGGATCCCAATGACACTTTATTGGTGTTGCTCCTTTGAACCATCTTTTTCGAGTCCCAACGCACTTATGTCCCTAATGGTTATTCGCCATAGAAAATCCAAATCTTCATTAAGTTCTTGTGGTCCAAGATTATGTCTGGGATCTTCATTAAGTCAAGTTCTTGTGGTCCAGGATTTTGTCTGGGAATTTTCGTGTGGTCGAAAAGATATTTTCTTTTGATGGGAGTGTTGAATACTTTGATTCAAAGTTGGAAGTCATGTGAAAGCCTGGTAAATACGTTCTATATTTTTGTCTAAGTTATATGTAGGTCATGTCATTTCTGACTCTCTCTCTCTCTCTCTCTCTCTCTCTCAGTGGAGTAATGTCGCTAGTTATGGGTTGGTGGTAGTCGTTGTCCTCTGTTATCTCTCTCTATGGGCAGTTATCCCAAGTGAGAAGTCATATCAGTAGTGGGTGTTTATTCAATGAAAGTCACATCACTGGTTGTAGTCGCGGTTTGTATGCTGTTTATACAATCTATAAATAGGCACAAGCATTGTTTTAAAAATCGGCAACTTGAATTGGATTTATTTGGTTCGATTCGAAAACCGTACAGTACATGTCGGTTCTTATAGAAAATTGGGAACCGTCAGGTTTTAGAGAAAAACCACAGGTTTTAATCCGATTCTGTTCGGTTCTACCTGGTTCAGCCCGGTTCCTTCTCTGCACGTATGCAACACGCACGTGCACGCGTGCGACACATGTGAGATTACCCTAATATTTCTACACAAATATTTTAATTTATATTACATACGTATTTATATACCAAAGTGGAATACCCATCTTTCGATGTGGGATAATTCCCAAACATCATTAAATGAAAAGAAAATTTAAATATATTCTATTAACCATCAAGTTATAACCACATATGTTGAGGTGGCGTGGTGGTTAAGACCTTTGCTTTTTCATGTGATGTATAGTTTTTGTTGTATATATTGTATAAATATTTTTGTAAATAATATAAAAAGCATAAAAAAATGAAAACTGAAAAATGAAAAAGTTAATTTTTTGTATAGCAGTTAATTTTTGTTGTATATAGTGGTATAATTATTTTTTTAAATAATATGAAAGGCATAAAAAAGTAAAACATAAAAAGTTTATTCTATTTGAAATCTCCATCTTTCTACTAACAATCTCTTTCATTAAATTTATTATAGAAACCTAAAAAAATAAATTTTTGAAAAATTGAAGTGTTATTTCCAAAATTTGTATGCATTTTATTAATTTTTACATTGATAACCAAATATTTTATTTTATTTATTAATTTTTACATTATAAATCATGTAATGTACTATTTTTCTTACAATTGTCAATAATACATTTTAAATTAGATAATATTATAAAATATTTTTACTTTGTTATTATTTATCTAATAAAATAATTATAACATGTAAACTAATAATTGTAATTTCAGTATATAATATTATAATTAGTTAGGTTTTAATAATTTTGGATTATAGCTAGTTAGGCTGAAATAATTTGAATTTTTTTAGCGGATTAGGGTTTTTTGCCAAAACGAGATTTTAATGGCCATTCTATCATTGATTAGTCTACTCTTTATAATAGTCTATGTATAATTATATATTTTATCTATGATAATTCTATGATTTTTTTTTATGTGATGCAAATTTAATGGTTAACATAAATTTATACAGGGAAAGAGCATCTCAATATTCACAAGTTGATGAAAAAAATGAAAGTTAATAATGTAGTACCTTCATTTCTTATTGGATTTTGAAAAAAAAATATTTGTAATGAATTTTAATAATTTTTTCGGATTTTTTTGAAGCTTTGATCTTACCGATTCAGCTGATTCCCGATCCGGATCGCCAATTCGTCGATCCAAATCGGTTTTTGAGATGCCTGATCCAGATCAGCGATCCGCTTTTTAAACTATTGGGCACAAGTGAATGCAATGAATGGTGCACTTTCGAGTTTGTGTTTATCTTTCTCTAAGCTTGTGTTTGTGAAGGAGTAAAAGTTGGGTAATTCAGGAGGATTGCTATGGCTTTTGGGCCATAGCATCCTCACTTCAATTTTCTTGTCTGGTTATCTTATTTATGTGTAGTCCCTCCTTATGTTTTATAAAAAGAGTATTATTACATGAGAATGTATATAATGAGAACATTTGTTTTTGTTGTATGGAGTTCATAAGTACTACTAGCTATTAGATGTCAAATGAGAAAGCTTGGGGTGTGCTACAAAGTTTGAAAATTTTTTGTTTTCAAATTTTGGGTCTAATAAATAATTACACAATCACAACCACTTAATTTAAAATTTGATGGATAAAAATGATTGTTGCGTCCTTACATTAAAAATAAATGGTGCTTTTGTAACATTTCCTTACCGCATAACTACATATTTTTTTAAAAAAAACCAACAACAAAATGTCGGTTCACGAGTGCATGATAATTTATAGCTCTATGGGTACTTGATACACTTCTCCCCTTACTCTTTCTGCAACTAGTTCCTTCTAATAGGATTGAGGCTCTAGATTGGCCAGCCAAGACATTCCATTTAAATACGGAATCCTCCAAAGATTAATCTAAGGTATGAATTTTGAATATCAAATTTAATAGATTTATAATCTAGACCAACGCAATCATCTATTGAAAACGAAGAACCTTGAACTTTTGGAAATATATTATTTTAAAATTCATTTGACCAATTTTGGGCCTTTCGTTTTAATTCTTTTAAAATAATCTATTTTGAAATTAAAATGCCATTACTTTTTTTTATAATCATTATCATGATGGTTCGACATTATCGACTGAGAAATTTTAGATTCAAAATTTATCGTTAAGGCAAAATTTTTAGAAGGAGACTCATACTAAAAAAAAAAAAAAAACCATCAGAAAAAGTTGTTTTGTTATTGAAAACCCTCCAATGAATGATCTCGACCTCGATAAATATAGACATGGAAGAACAAATGATTTTTAAGTCTTAAAAACTAATATATATTGTAATACATTATCTAGACTATCCATTTTCAATATTTTCGAGTGTTTATAGATCTTATAATATTAGCAAAAAATATATTTTTAGGCCATCATAATAGTTTTAGCACCACCAAAAATGTATTCTTAATGAGATTTTAGGGTGAACCTTATTATGATGTTTAATGTTGACACGTTATATAAACCTAGCGCTAATAAAAGACTGTAAAATTATGTATACAACGTATTCAATAAAGGAAAATGTTTATACAAGGTGTCAACCTTATACTATGCAAGTAAGGGCACCTACATAACCCACTAGATAAGATGATTTCTATGCTGGAAAACTCTCAAATCGGGCTTGTAGACCTCGAGATTCATAGACATGAAAAAAAAGTGATTTATGTCTTAAAAATAGTTCATCTTCTAATGCATTATTTGGACAGTCCATTTTCAAGATTTCCAAATAATTATAGATTTGCTTGATCGTCACTATTTTTGGATCTTTAAATTTCATAATTGGGGGTAGCAATAGATTTTCATATTATAACAAGGCTTTGAGGCACCGAAACTACATTTTCAACATAATTTTAAGGTACACCTTACTTCAATAGTATAAGGTGGACATTGCCGCTTCAATAAATCACCGAAATTTCCATAAGATAAACAACGAGAAGTAATGAATTTTTAGTTAAAGGGGCGATACACTTCAACAATTAGTTTAGGTGGACCTAACCCGATATTTATATATATAGGGTATCTACAGATGATCAATAATTTTATGCATTATAAAATACATAAAATAATATATATATATATATATATATATATATATATATATAGAAAACGTTTGGATACGACCGTTCATGTATAAGAAATGAGAACACCCAACGGTTCATATTGGTTCATCTTATTTGAACGGTGATGCCTATATCTTTTTAGGCCATCTCACCCGACAGAGGACCTGACTTTCGGAGGCCTCTCTAGCAGGCCTATGTCCTTTTTTCCCTTTTTCTCTCTCAGTTGATTCTCTCTGTCTCTCTCATTGGATTTCTACTTGCAACCGTGCCTCTCTCTCATCAGAGCATTTCGATTTCTCTCTCTTAACTGATCTCTACATGCAGTCGTGCCTCTCTCATCAGACAGCTGATTTCTACCTACAGCAGTGCCTCTCTCAACTGATTTCTATTTGCAGTCGTGCCTCTCTCTCATCTATTTGTAGCTGTACGTCTCTCTCATCTGAGCATTTCGATTTTTTTGTGAAAACAGGAGGAAGCCGTGCCCAGTCGTTGATTTCTATTTGCAGTCGTGCCTCTCTCTCATCACATCATTTTGATTTGCTATATTTATTGATACTTGATTCATGGCGTTTACTTCTCTATCGGGTGTTCTAGACTTGTAGATTTCTCTATCAATGCCGTGGGGTCATGCTCTAATTTCTACTTGTTTTATGTCATGGAGTATGCGAACTATTCTGATTAGGGTTTTTTTTTTTTGGAAACCTGCATGTTGTTTGTATGTTGTTCTGGTTGCATATGTTATTTTGATCTATCTCTTTTAATAGAAACTGTTCTAATTAAGAAATTCGATTAAATTTTTTGTATACAGAAATAGGTTTTCAACGTTATTTTCCCCTTCTCTCTCTACAACCAGATAAGCTTTTGATGTTATTTTCCCCTTCTCCCTCCACTAAACTATCACCACCAAGATTGCTTCTATGCACAAGCATCCCCTTGGCTTTCATCACGAACAGTATGTTCTTTAGCAACTTCGGAACCTCTTCCTGAAGTTCCTGTCTTTTTCCCCCCTTATATTAGCTTCATGTACTTGTCCATTCGACCAAGAACACCAAGCCACAATTTAGAAGAGCTAGGTAGTGGAGAGAGAAGGGGAAAATAACATTGAAAACTTATTTGGTTGTAGAGAAAGAAAGGGAAAATAACATTGAAAACTTATTTTAATCAAATTTCTTAATCAAAACAGTTTCCATTAAAAGAAGCAGATCAAAGTAACAGATCCAACCACAACAACATACAAGCTAGATGCAGGTGTAATAATCCTAAAATTTTTTTTTTAAAAAAAAAAGAAGAAAAAAAACAGTGATGGTCCATATGAGCATGATGGTCCTTACGGACCATCACTATTTTCAAAAGCCCTTAATTTAAGCTTTTTCTTTTCTCGTTGACGCGGGCCTTAATGGACTCTCGCAAAATAAGCTAACACCTCAGGTATGAGGTGGAGCTTAATAAAATAATATAATAATATGTTATAAGAATTTAAATTCGGAGAGGTGAGGAAACCTACCTTAGAAAGTTTTGAGATCTCTCTCTTTAGTCGAAACATAGTGAGCTCTTTCTCTCTCTAGCCGAATTTTTAATCGGAAGCTCCCTCTCAAATATTTTAGGTAAGTGACTTCATTATCTTGAAAAATAATCTGTTTTTTTTAAAAATGAAATGAAATAATTACTTTTGCTTATTATCATGAATTTTAGATGCAATAAATTTTATGCGCAAGCGACCTCATTATTTTGAAAAATAATCTTTTAATAAAAATGTGATATTTTATCTATGTTAGAAATTTTAAATGCTGTAAATTTTAAAAATAAATTTATTTATTTTTCTTGTCTATTGTTAGAAAAATTTTAGATACTGTAAAATTATTAAAAATAAATGTGATATTTCTGCTTTTAGTAAAATTGTGAGATTTCTTTCTACTGTTTTTGAATATTTAGACATTGTAAATTTCATGTGCAAATGACTGTCTTATTATCTGAAAACTGATATTTTTGTAATTGATTATAGCATTGTCTGTGAAATATTCATTTGCGAATTGAGATCCCATAAATTGTGATAATTCTATATTCGTGAATTTCTATAAGAGTTTTTCTATCCATATTAGATTGACAATTATGCTAGAATGTCTTTACAAAATGCTGCCTTTCTTTATTTGAGCCCAAAATATTTGACTGGTTATTTTAGAAATGTTATTGAAAGTGATTGTTATTAATGGTTTCAGTGAAATTCATATTAATAATTTCAGTGACATGTTAAGTACATGATAATGCTGCTTTCGAATGTTTAAAGAGATTTAGAAATACTTTAAGTATGCAAGTGGACTCATACGGTTTACCGGTGAGGTATAAGTGGACCTATCTGGGATGTCGGTAGGGATTAAGTGGACTCATCTGGTACGCCGGTGAGGTATAAGTGGACCAGTAGGGATTAAGTGAACCTATCTGGGACGCCGATAGGGATTAAGTGGACCCATCAGGCGCTGATGGGGTATATAGGTAACCTACTTGGGACGCCAATAAGGTAATTTATGAAATCTTTTGAATTATGCATTACCGTTAAAATGTTATGCGCATTTCAATTATTCAAATTATACTTTATTATGCATTTTTTTTTAAAGTGAAACCGTTAATGCATTTCTGTTAATAGATCTCCTTTTTGAAAATATTGATATCTTTAAATCATGATTATTTTTAGGATTATGATGATCACTTACTGAGTAGCCAAACTCATCAAATTATGGTAAACATTTTTTTCAGGATAACTGCGGTTTCATTTTGAGTGCTCGTCAGGTTCAACTTTGAAAGATACTGTAGTTGTGCTTAAGCTTTCTTTTGTTACTTTATAAGAATTCGCCACTGTAAATTTGTCCTATCAAGAAATGTATATATGTTTTGACTATCACATCTCAAGAATATCTGTATTGTAAATTCTTGGGGTGTGACAGTAGGTTTCCAAAAAAAACCCTAATCAGAATGGTTCGCATACTCCATGGCATAAAACAAACAAAAATTATAGCATGACCTATGGCATTGATAGATAAATCTACAAGTCCAGAACACCCAATAGAGAAGTAGACGACATGAATCAAGTATCGATAAATAGAGCAAATGAAAATGCTCCGATGAGAGAGAGGCATGGCTGCAAATAGAAATCAGCTGAGAGAGAGAAATCGAACTGCTCTCATGAGAGAGAGGCATGGCTGCAAGTAGAAATCAACTGAGAGAGAGAAATCGAAATGCTCTGATGAGGGAGAGGCACGGCTGCAAGTAGAAATCAGCTGAGAGAGAGAAATCGAAATGCTCTTATGAGAGGGAGGCACGGCTGCAAGTAGAAATCAGCTTAGAGAGACAAAGAGGATCAGCTGAGAGAGAGAGGGGAAAACAAGAAGTAGACCTGCCAGAGACGCCTGCGAATGTCTGGTCCTCTGTCAGGTGAGATGACCTAAAAGATATAAGCATCACCGTTCGAATACGATGAACAAATATGAACCGTTGGGCATTCCCATTTCTTATACGAGAAAGGGTGTATCCAAGCTTTTTCCTTATTTATATATTTTTTACTTATAGACCCATATACAACGTGAACGAGTAGGCCGGGTCTATGTCCAATTGACTTAGGCCCAACCTGATCCATTCCCGGCCCTATATCTATTAATGGATAATCAAATATAAAAACGAAATTCTAAGGCTCTAAGGATTGAGGAAACAGGTGTATGTGTTGCATTAAGGGGACCGCAGCCTTTATATTGAGCGGACCTTCAGCTGTCGATTCATGAGGAAATTGATGCCGCATGGTAATCTGGATGGCCTAGGCTAACACTGGAATGGCAGATAGTATGTTTAATCTAGGCGCTGTTGCTGCGTGAGAGAATGCAAATGCATGAAAATTATTTATTTTGTATTGAAAAAGAATGCACAGGAGGTATTGGGAACTTGGAAAGATTGTATTGGGAACTGCTGCAGAGGAACTAAATTTGCATAGGATTCGTTTGAAAGTTGTTTGTGTGAATAAATAGCATGAGTCTTGAAAATATGATTTTCAGTCTTTGAAAAAAAGGTTAGTCAATGAAAAATAAAAGAAAAAAGAAGCCATTGGAATGAGAAATTTTAGTTGATTGGAAGAAGGTATATATCAATCCGAGCTACACCGTGCGGCCGCTTCAGGTATAAATCAAGGGCGGCCGTCGTTACAGGCTCCACTGGGCCATGTTGGGACGAGACAGTTGCGACCTTAGTTGCGTAGTCTATGAACGACTTGTCTCAATATATGCTGCAATTAATGGACATCATGGTCTATTGAGTTGTAAACGCTAAAGATTAATTGGTGATTTATGAAATGGAGAAGAAGAAGAGAGATTGATGCCCTAGAGCATGTTGATAACCATGGCGATGTGGTGGGATGGTCATTCCCATTGTCAACCACCATTACGAAAACTTGTCAATTGGGACAACCGATGGAACCAACTTAAGTACTTAAGCTGAAGGGATTGTATACTATGACATCATTTATCACTGTCTCAAAGAGGTGACAATCCCTCGTGGCCATTGGATCTTAAATTGAATGGTTGGGAGTGGATCATGAAATTTGATTTTCTTTTCTTAATTGACTCTAGTCCATACTTACAACCACGCAATTAAAATATCGCATTAATAAATATTGCATTAGGAAAGATTGCACAAGAGTTAGGATTGCATTGTAATCTAGAGGTGGCAATGTGCCGGGCCTGGGCCAATACACCTCTGGCCCTAGTCCCCATAGGGCCAGACTAGGCCTGGCTTGGCGCTAATCGAGCAGAAAAGGCCCTAGACCAGGCCCAGTCCTAGAGTTATCAAGTTTAGGATGGGCCAAATAAAATAAAAAATAAAATAAAAGAAAAAAGCAAAGAAAAAGAGGGCTTGGCTTGGCCGAATTGGGAAGGACCAGGCCCGGCCTAGCTTGCCCCTACCCTCAGGCCATGGTTGCCTGGCCTTGGCTTGGCCCTTGGGCCACATTTCATGGCCCAAGCCGTTGCATTTTTAGGACCGTGCTGAGATGAACCGGGCCGGGTCATCCTGGCCCATTGCTACACTTATTGAAATCATTGGCATAGATATTGAATGGGTAAACAAAGGAACCATGAAATTATGATTTGAGTATTTGAAAATATGTTTATCCATGAGAATAAAAGAAGAAACAAGGCATTTGTTTGGAAATTATTGTTTGTTATCCTTGGAGTTGAGTTAGTCCTTCTTGGGTTCGAGTAATCCCTCCACAAACTGATCGAAAGATTCCCAACGACACTTTGCAGGCCCCTGTCGCATTACATCAAGTTGGTATAATAGCAAGTTGGTATAATAGCAAGTTCAGTTTTGCCGGATTCGAGATTCGGTAGCTGCACTAGACTGTTGACTAGCTAGTTGCAGAGTTAGACTTGTCACAATAGATGGTTCAACTAATGGTCTTGCTATCCATCAAGTTGAAAGGCCTAAAGATCCAGTTATGAGTGATGAAATGGAGAAGGAAAAAGGGACACTTGGAAATGGCATGATTCATGCCCTAGAGCATGTTGATGACCATGGAGATATTCTTATCCTCAACCTTCATTACCAAAACTTTTGTCAATTGAGACAAACAACCCACCTTCAGTGAAGATGCAATCCTGGAAGTATTCTCAGGGGAAACCTATCTCTAATAGGCAATAAAAGTTTTACGAAGAGTTCGAAATCTTACCACATCTAAAGGGGGAAGTTCAATCAATTATTTCTAATCCGGTGGAAAGCCTTTTTTGAGTGGATTTTTCAGCCAATTATTACTCATATTTATATTTCTAAACGAAGCAGTTCAACACTATCTAAATGAATTAGACTCACGCCCAATCAATGTAGAAAGAATCAAACCAGTACAGTTAAGCATACATGGGCCTGAAAGCTGTTCAACCGGCCTAACCTGTAAAAATGATCATTTCAACCGTTCCAACCAAACAAGTCCTTGACACTCAAAAAAGTCTTAAAAAAATAAAAAAAAATATAAAAACTTATGAAAAGTATATTTAAAGAATGATTAAACAAAACACATCCAAATGAAGTTGAAAATTAAAGAAAAATCTAAATTTTAAAGACTCAATTTGTGCCCAGAGATATTATTGAAGCTTTCCAAAAAAGATGGGAAATGTACAAAAAGTATTAATGGCCAAAACAATTTTCAATCTTTGTCATAATGATGAAACATATTAAAAAATTCATTACGAATAAAAGTTCTTATTTTTTTGAATTTTATGAAAGTATTTTTAATTTTTTTTTAAATCCTGGCAGGTCACCAAAATTGGCCGAAACCTGACCGGTTTCGATCTAATCGGGTGGTCAGTAGTCAGATAGCCTGATTTTTGCTTCGCACCCAATCAGCACCAAAATCGTACACCTAGTCAACACTTTCAATTCAGCCCATGCAGTGTTCAAAATACTGAACCAGCCCAGGAAACCAGCCAAGGGCCGGGTCCGAGCAACCGGTAAACCAGCCAAGGGCTAAGTCTCCTTAAGTGGACCTCCAAAACTAGGGTTAACTGGGATCGGCAAGTGCCCAGTTCCGATCGAATCACCTATGCTACACACATTACAGCCTAATAATTAGTTTGCATCAATTTCCATCAACTTTGAACGTGTTGCAGCTAAAATACTCAAAGTGCAGGGCATAAAATGGTTTCAGCAGTAGAGCTGATCTCCAACAACTGCGGTTGAATAGGGATATCTCGCTTTATTTGAATTGCTTTGACAGTAAGGGAAATTGAGAAAACAAATTGACAAAAAGGATGTTGAAGTAAGAAATGTGCATACCAATACATAGTCTCCCACACAATTTCAGATGACATTGCACTTGTGCCCCAAACATGAAAACCGATTGAAAATTACATTTGCTTTGAAACAAATGCGAGGAGCTCTGGATCACATTCAAAGTGGGCCATCTCTTCCTCACCAAGGTTCACCCAGGCCTGAATGCCATTCTCTGATGGATCATCAAAAAGGAAGGCTACACCGGTTATGAAACCGCCCACGCTGCTGACCCAATCCGGCTTCCCCCACCCGAAATCCGACTCGTACAGTGGAAACTTGCAGTAGCTTGAGATCCCAAACGCGTAACCCTTGCTCGCTCTATCCGTGATAGAGCCTATCATTTCTTCAAGGATATGAGGTGATTCCTGCACTTTTTTCAGGAACTCACAGCTCAACTCCTGAATCCCCATTCTTAAGCAGCTCTCGAGCTGTCTCCTGCTCGGAGGTGTTGCACTTTCGATTGGGTCATGGATAAGGCAATGGGCGCCCATACTGAGGTTCCCAAAGGATCCATCCGGAGCCTGCGGTTCCATCCTCGTTCTTATGTTGACAGCATAAACTGCATGCCATGTCCCATCTTTCCCAGTCTTTCTGTACCGCGCTTTGATAAGGCACCGCCAGAGCAGCGCCGACACTGCACCTACACTGGTAGGTCGCGGGTTTGATGTCTCCCTGCCATTATCCCTTAATGCCTCAACTTGTTCCCTTTGAAAAATGAAGACCTTTGTTAAGGGTGGTGCTTGAATTGCCAGCGACGGAGGCTCGAAACTCAAATTGAGTGGGTTTGGAGAAAACAGGGAGCGCCAGTCGAACCTTGGTGCCAGAATGCTTAGCTTCTTATTATCGCTGCTGCGACTTACTCGAGCCCAGCAGTTCATCAAATCGGCGAGGGAGGCCATGTCGCCAACCATGTGGCTCATGCAAATACCTAATGCCAATCCCCCACACTTGAACCAGTTCGCTTGAACTAACAAGGTGGTGGCTCCTCCGCTCAAGGGCTCACAGGGTAAAAGTTTCTTGATCTCGTTTATCGGCGGCCTCTCTAAAAACAGAGAGAGGTCACCCTCCACTTGAGCTTCTTTGAATTCGACCCCCTCGTCATTGCACTCGACCCATATCTCTCCAGTTTCCTGGGCATATTGAATCCTCCCTGCCAATGGATAGAAGGAGGTCAAAATATGGGCAAGGGATTGCTTCAACCTTTGTGAGTGGGGCTCTTCCTCTTTCATAGTATAGAAGAAGATGAGGGGAATGTAAGTTGTCGAAACCATCTGATCCATGAAGCAAAGCTTCATGGTCCTCTGGCGTTCTGGTGTAGGAGAAGATGGCTTAATGGACTCAGTAGAGATGATGCGTAGGTTAAGCATCATTTCTGTCAAAATTAGAGAAAACAACACTATTCTTCCCTTGGTGATACTTACCCATCTCCACTCAACTTTATTTATAGAGTGATTTACGCATGGACGTTAATTTTTTTTCGAAAACACAAAATGCCTCGTTTATTGGCAGAATTTAAGAAGAATTGTCAACCCAATTGCAAAATTGTCCTTAGGCCTGAGGTTGGAATCCTCAGTCCAAATTTTTTTTATTTTTGTTAGTTTTTTAGTTAGTAGGGCAGTGCCCCAAGGGTTAGGGTAGTGCTTTACTGGAAAAAAAAAACTAAAAAGAATAATTAAAATTTGGTCGGACGAAATGTCTTCGAAGGAAAGGTAATTTTGAAAAAAATAAAAATAAAAATAAATTGACCGACCTTCATATTTTAAAATTTTTTAAATACATGCACTCTTATTTATAATCGTTCTCATTGATCTCTTGGGATAAAAAGCTAAAAGAAAGTAATCCACTGAGAAGGAATAAAATCTTAGCCTTTTACATATGTACTATCCCTTCCCTTTGTAACTTGTTCGAAGGAAAAATCCAAGAAAGCATTTGACGACTCATATAAAATTGGTTTTAAATAGAAAATTAGATCATGGGCGCATATTGCGTGCTACCATAGGTCTATAGTGTACAGTTACTCTCTTGGGCAAACGAGCCACCTAGAACGAGTTTTTTTATTTTATTTGAGGTATTGGGATCCATCGAAGAATCACTAGATTATTATTTAGAATTTTTGTTTTTTTAGATTTTGAGTTCTTATACTTAGAATGATTAAAAATTCTACAGTCATTTTTCTGCATAGGACATTATGCTAAAAAAAAAAAGGTAAATTGTCTCAGTGTATACAATCCTTATGTTTTTCAGCCACGTAAAGAGTGTTCCAAATTTTGTAAAAGGTAAATTGTCTCAGTGTATACAATCCTTATGTTTTTCAGCCACGTAAAGAGTGTTCCAAATTTTGTATTGAGGTTATTGATAGAGTAACGAGATTTTTTCCCGAAAATTTAGGGCCTAAAAATGCTCATCAATTGGGTTTTAGTGGAGATGTAAATGGAAAAAGTAGTCCATATGGATCCTAGCATTTTTTGTTTTTTAACCAGAAAATTTTATAATTGATTAAACGACTTAGCTCGGTGCTGCATAATTGCATTGTTCAAGTATTGATTGAACTTTTCAAGTAGTTGAAAATCCCTTACTTTTCAAAAGGCTTAGATTCGGGCTCTCTTTCTCCTTTTAAATTCTTAAAAGCCTAAAGATATTTTACTCCCTTGCGAATATATTGTTCATTTAACTCCTTGGGTAAAAAACCACCTAGTAGGGGTGGCAACGGGTCCGATCCAGACCGAACCCAGAACCGAATGGTATAGGTTTTGGACCCGGATCCGACCCCGTCGGGTCCAGAACTTGGATCCATATCTGTACCCGTCAGGTCCTGGGTCTAGTCGAGTCCATTAGCACCGTCACTATGAGCATTTTTTTTTTGCCTTTTTTTTTACCATCATATACCCATATTATTGGCAACAAGGTCACAATGATGTGCCATTAGATTTCAAGCACTTTGATTTGTCGTTTAATAGCTAAAGATAATTATGAGTTTGTATTATATAAGATACTTAATACACCCAAATGAATAGGGATTGAAGTATTTTATCTACAATAGTTTACGAGTACTAGTCCAACCGTAACCGGACCCGTACTTGAATAATATTCGGGTCAAAGTTTCGGAGCCCGACCCCACCCA
This sequence comes from Amborella trichopoda, assembly GCF_054954075.1. Taxonomy (NCBI): domain Eukaryota; kingdom Viridiplantae; phylum Streptophyta; class Magnoliopsida; order Amborellales; family Amborellaceae; genus Amborella; species Amborella trichopoda. The sequence goes on along the minus strand of NC_142341.1, from coordinate 44,441,455 downwards.
CTGGGTCTAAATATTGGACTCTTACCCAGACTTGTGTCAGGTATACCAGACGTGTCCAAGGTCGGATTTGGGTCTATTGCCACCCCTACCACATAGGATTAGTTTTAAGACTCAAATTTTTAGGGATATAATCTCTTTAACAGATAGATTAACCTCAATAAAGTTTTTTGTTTAATTGCACCCTCTAAGCACTTTCAATAAATAATGTCCATAGGTTGAATATAAACCATTCAGTTTTTAGAGGTTGTGATCAAAGTGATAGAAAACTCAAATTTTAATTTTTTTTTTTTTGAGAATTATCATCTAGTGATTCTAAGTAGGTTACTAAAAATTTGTGATTGAAAAATTCCTCCCAAGTAGGTCATCTGACTAAGGGAGCAGATGTAAACCATGCTCCCAAGGGAACATGTATACGCGCTCTTCCTAAATTGTCTCCCCTGGTTAGAAGAGTCTCCCCGTCTTATTACCTCAAAATTTTCCTCAATTATTGCGCTTTAAATTTAATCCAAATAACCTTTCTTTCTCTCAATCAATCATCACATTATCAGGCTCACATGTTCCCCCTCTCTCAATCATCCCAATATCACGCTCACGAGGTCCAATACCGGCAAAAGAATGTTGTATGGGTAAATTTCTCCTTCACTAATTTGACTTCCATGAGTTCAATCTGAAGCGCCATAAATGCAACACCACAAGACATGGGACTCTGTTCTTTGAAAATTGGACATCATCATATGGAACCCAGGAAAGATGGGATAATACCACATCTTATGGGACCTATGTTCTTCCAAAGGCTCCGTCCTCACCATAAAAGGTGGGATTATCTGCCAAACTACTTTTGCTATATACAATTTGTATACAGCTTGTAACACTAATGTTGTTATTAAATGAACAAAGAAAGGAAAATTGTTTCATGCGGTGGGGGACCACATTTCTACATTTGCGATTTTCGAGGTATAAAACATCCATCTTAAAGATGGATGAAAATGGGTGGTCCAATCTAAAAATAATTGAAATTAATGGTCCAAATATTCTTTTATTAGATTTATTAATTTTAAATTTCAAATTTTATTTATTTTTTCATATTCATGATCTCCATATTATAAATTACATATCCTTAAAAATTAGGTCAAAAAATTCATCTCAACAATAGATTTTTAAACAGTGACTCATTTTTCCTAAAAATTAGGTCAAAAAATTCATCTCAATAGTAGATTTTTAAACAACGACTCATTTTTCAATGGACTCATAGAAACCGTGTCCATGAAATTACGGGGAAAATTTTTGCCGTTTAAGGGGGTTTGAAACTTGAGCTGTGCAGCAAAACTAATGCTGAACCAGCTCCTGGAAAAATGTAGGGTTTTGTGAAACACGGGAACCAAATGTCTTGAAAAAGAAGGCAAGTATAGCCAGCCCATGCCTATGGCGCCTTAGGTACCTTGTAGGATGATGCCATAAATCGTTCATATTTCTATTATGTGAACCAGGGGACGCATATAATCATTTGAATTCTATTAGACTGACTCTCGGAAAATAACTTGGCCCCAAAAACCAAAGGACATGGTTTCTATTAGTCTATGTAGAAATGTGTCCCCTCTCAAAAATCTATTCTTTAGATGGAATTTTGGACTTAATTTTCATGGACATAATTTCTAACATACAGCTACAAATAAATAAATAAATTTTAAAAATTAAAAATATTAATTTTATGAAAGAAACATTTAGATCGTTAACCTCAATTATTTTTAGATGGACCACTCATTTGCATCCATCTTTAAGCTCGAGGCTTTATACCTTGGGGAATGTAAATGTCGAAATGCGTCCCCGTACGCATGAAACAATTTTCCAAAACCAAGAACCAAAAGTGTGGATACCACTTTTTGAGTCATGCAGCCAAAAATTATAGGCACAATAAATACTAGTGTACAAGTGAAAATACTATGGAAATTATGCACACACCAAATCTAAAGAGAAACTTCAATATGTTAATAAAATTAAAAGTGAAAATACTATGGAAATCATGCACACACCAAATCTAAAGAGAAACTTCAATGTATTAATAAAATTAAAAGTGAAAATACTATTGAAATCATGCACACGCCAAATCTAAAGAGAAACTTCAATATATTAATAAAATTAATAGAGTATCAAACTTTAAATGGGCCAAAAATCAAACGGACCACCTTCTCCTCTCTTTTTAAGGGCCTGTTTGTTTGGCTGAAATCTTTTAAATTTTGTAAAAGTTTCATATATGATGCGTTAGACCTTTTATTTCTTTCTAAAGATATCTTCCAACAAAGTTTCCATTTTTTTGTTAAAATATGAAAGTTTAAATTATTAAGGGGGAGTAGGAACTTAATCTTTCCGAATGTTTTTATCGCTATTCATTATTAACTATTTAAATAATAGATTTGATATATAAATTATATTTCAACAATATATAATATTAATAAATAAATAATAATTTATAAAATACTATAACATAGTATTTTATATTATACTATATTATATAATATTAGATATTATATGCATAATATAAATACATAATATTAGTTTTATTATATATTATATATAATATGTATTATTTTAATTGATGTTATATTATATTATATATTATATATCATATATAAATATCTTATGTTATACTATATATTTATTATATTATATATAATACAAATATATATTAATAAAATATATACAAAATACAAAATATATTACAATATATATTATCTTAGAGTAATGATCCGATAGGACCTTGCCACACACGATGGTATGGCTCCCCTAAAGATTACTATTGATCTCAACTCAAATCTCAATAAAAAAAATTTGGGTTTGCCGACTAAATTGTAGCTAAAATTTTGCTCTTACCATTTCTGTCTCTAGCCTCGAAAACCCATATAAGGTCCCGACACAAGTTGTGTACCTTTCTCTTTCATGTCAGTCTTTCTCTACCCAAACCCACCTGTGATACTCTCTTCACATCCCTAGCTTTCTCAAGCTGCTGCTTCCCCTCCATTTCTCCTGCGTCCACCTCTCTCTCTCCTCTCCCATTAGCGTCTCTCGTAATGTAATTAATAGGTTTTGTGCAAAATCATTCATCTTTGATACCCATAGGTGGGTATTTATATCTTGTTATTTGGAACCAAATGCCTGCAAATTAGCGTCTTCAAATCCAGGTGAACAAGTTGTCTTCAACATTCAAGTCGCCTTCACATTCAAGTCGCACCTTATTACGGCAAAAACTGTGATATTTGCCAACATTATTGAAGATTTTAAGCTGTAGAAAATTGTACAGTGGGAACTCTCCAACCAATTGGTTCCAAAATTGCAACTGCTTATCCTTACAATTTTGCAATGTTCATAATTAGCAGGAAATTATGGAATTCTCAAAAGAACCCAATCGGAATACCCTAGTAGGGAAAGAGATATGTATACTCAATTAACAAGAACCATAAAAGGCAATCCATAAAGATGAGACCCAATTCTTTGCTGAAGATAGCAAGGGGAATGTTGCTGTGAACTGAGGTGAACTGAGAACCCAATCAATAGAAGGCCAGATGGAATGAGCATCGTAGCAACAAAGAAAAGACTATTTTTTTTGACAAAACCTCTTTCATGGCAACTATGGCTGTTACCCAAAAAAAGAATGGAGAGAGCAGCAGGAGAGTATCCAATACCCCCATTAACAATTTCACTTCCATAACCAAAACGCATCTCTCCATTTCCTTCGACTTCGAAGTTGGACATCACGAGCTCCTCAGTTTCAAAGTCCATAACTCACTCCACCTACGCCAGCATGACTATCTCCACACCTATCCATTAACAAAGCATTCTCATATAGGGCTATCCAATAACAAAGCATTGGGCTATCCATTAACAAAGCATTCTCAAATAGGGCTTCAAAAGAGAGTGGATTTACAGATAATCTCTTGAAAACGGCTCGATTTACAGACAGAATTTCTTCAAAAACGACTCGAGATGACTCTTTTTCTGCAACTTCCGGCTGACCCATGGCCGGGTAAAAGTCTTCAGCCCTGTATTTAGCCAGAATTGCTAAATTTCAGGCCAAAAGAGATATGGTTGAAACCACTGTTTTTGCTGTAATCCCGATAGTTTGGATCAATGGGTTTTTGGGGGATTGAGACTAGGAAAAAAACTGGTTTTGGGGTAGAGTTGAAGACTGCAAATTAGGGTTTTTTGTTAGTCCAAGTGGACCGAAATGGATGATTTATTTTTGGTTCAATCACAATGGGGGGAGAGAGCGAGTAGTGGACGAAGTGAGTGTCTGTTAATGGGTTGGAAGTAGGGGAGGGAGGGAGGGAGTTATGGATGTCACTGGTAAGAGTATAAGATATAGATCCCATGTTAGGACATTAAATGTGTCTTTAAGAGTAGAGAGAGAAAACGGGAAAGCAAAATTTTGGCAACCGATAACCTGCTAAAAAGCAAGTGGACCAGTAAACCCCTATCCTAATCTTGAGATTCGAGTTGAGATCAACAATGATTTTTACGGTACTCACCTTATTGTGTGTGGCAGGGTCTTATATGATCATTACTCATTATATTATGGGTTTTGTTAGGCCATATCACTTGCGGTGTAACTCTTAAAGTGTTCAACATTTTAGACATTTAGATACCCTTATCTTAAAGTATAGTAGTTTTTTGTTTGGAGGTATTTTAAGTAATTAGTGAAAGGTAAACCAGAAATTCCTAATATAAATAAAAGTATTTATTTACAATAGTGGACAATGACATCACCGATATGGTGTGTGACATTACCTATAAAATGCATTAATTGTTTTTAACTACTAATAGAATGCCATGATTTTTTTATAAAAGTATCCATTCTATCATTCTCAATGACCAAAAATGCCCTTACTTGAAAAAATTTGTATTACAATTCAAGAGTATTTTAGTGCCTAAAAATGTTGAGCACTTTAAAGGTCTACACCACCAAGTGGTGTAGCCTAAGAAAACCCTTACATTATATTATATATATTGTTAATATATTTGTTATAAAACACAGTACTCATAACTTATTTAAACCTTCATAACAAAACATTCTCTTTCTAGAAGAAATATAAAAGTTTTTCTTTCTGACAGATACATGTCAACAAAACAAACACGCCCTAAGAGAGTTTCACAAATAGCGATAACTGTTTAGAGCTTTATCTAAACCTACGTACCAAACCAGCCAAATCCTAGCAATTTGGGATTCCAAGTCACAATCAGCAATGATCTTCAACGCTCCCCCTTAGCATTGATTTTCTAATGTTGACAATTATCAAATATTGAGGATATATATTGATTGAAAGTTATCGAATATTGAAGATATATAATGACTTTTTTGAGTTTCCTATTTGTGGGATTACAATTGTAATGAGATTTGTTTCCTATAGGTCAAGAATTGTAACTCTATAAATCAGAGTAAACCATAGTAATCGCCATGAATGAGATACTGGTTTACCCTCCGTGGATGTAGGCATGATAGTTGAACCATGTATATGTCTTGTTGTTCTTTTTAGCAAGGATCCGGCTACAACTTCAGATATCGTTGGTTCTTTGACTAATTTTAGTTGAGGTATTTCCCTTATTTTTCTGCTGATCGGGTCAATAGTCCAGTTTCTTTTATCTGTGACAATGGAAGATTCAGACCCTAACTCTTGCATGAAACTTACAACTATCTCTTTGAATGGGTTGAATTATATTGCTTGGTCAAAAGCTATTTCTTGTTCTATTTGAAAAATTTAAACTTGGACACATAACTAGGAAGAAAATTATGAATCTCAATTTCAAAACCTCTGAAGAAAGTGTTGAGAAATCTTCCCCGGTTGCTAATAATAAGAAATAAGAAAAAAAAAGGCCTTAAAATAATGGTGTAGGTGGATGATCTAACAATTATCAGCAACCAAATAACAACACTGGTTCTTCCTCCACACATGATTCTTCTTCTTTATTCTCGGATATAGGTAACCCTTATACTTTCACGTCTTCCTGTGACACTTTTTCTTGGATAATAGACTCAGGGGCTACATATCATATGACTGGTAACTTACAATGTCTATATACCCTCAAAAATAATAAAAACATGAACCCATTGTCTATTACTAATAGTTCTTTGATTCATGTCTATGGAATGGGTAAGACTAATTTCTTCTCCAAGATAACTCTGAAGTTTTGTTTATATCATCCTTTTCCTCTAACTTGTTGCCTGTTAGTAGAATTACTCAGAGCATGAAGTGCAATGTTATTTTTTCTCTCAACTTTGTCTCTCCAAGACCGGGTCATGGAGAGGAAGATTGTTGAAGGAAGACTGTCTCATGGGCTATATTTATTTAATCAGGAGAATAAGACTTTATTTGCCACTCAAGATAATTTCGATATTAATAAATTGTGGCATTGGAGATTTGGACGTCCTTCAGATAACTATCTTTAAACTCTCATTCTTGTGAAGTCTGTAAATTTTTAAAATAGACGACTTTATTTTCAGTCTTCTATGCAGTTTCAAATGAACCATTTTATTTGATATATTTTGATATGTCGGGATCAAACCCAGTTGATTATTATGTTGATTTTAAATATTTTGTTACTTTTAATGATGATTGGTCATGTGCTACTTGGGTATATTTATTGAAATAAAAATCAAAAGTTTTTTTTATGTTCAATGAATTTTCCAAACTGATTTCTACTCAACACAATGGTAAGATCAGAAGTCTGCGGACTGGTAATGGCATAGAGTATGTGAACAAAGTTTTTTCTAAGCATTTATTGAATCTTGGTATTATACAACAAACATCGTGGGTTGTAACTCCTTTGCAGAATGGAGTTGCTGAAAGAAAAAATAGACACATTTTGGAAGCTACAAGGTCTTTGATATTTCAGATGCATGTTTCAAAAATTTATTGGTCAGAAGCTGTTTTAACTGCTTACTATCTGATTAATAGACTTTCAAGTAACATTCTTAAAAATAAACTTCCCATTGAAAATTTGAAAAATAGAAAAAATTGATTTGTCCTATTTGCGAGTATTTGGATGTATGTCTTATGTTCGTGTGGTTGGGTAAAACCGGGATAAACTTGATAAACGTTCGAGTAGATGTATCCTTGTTGGATACTTCTCTACTCAAAAGGGAAATAAGTATTATGATCCTACAACTAAAAAAATGCATATTTACAGAGATGTTCAATTTGTTGAAACATAGCCATATTTCCATGACACATAAGAGAGTGGATTGGAAAATACGACTCAAGAGGAGTGTTCAAGAGATCATTTTCCCTTACATAATATCAATACCAGTGATGTGTCCAACATACCGAAAACAAGTCATGATGATCAAGTTAAGCTGAAGATATCTTTGAAACTTCCCAAACTATCTTGGAAGAAGAAGACTCCACCGTGACCTTAGCCCCACTTAATCCCCACTTGTGCAGGTCTTCTCGTATCTCTCAACTTTCCTCTAGACTATAAGATTTTTATACTTAGTATGCAGTTTTTTATCTTGTTCAAAATTATATTTCTTAGGAAAGTATCTCTTATGGCTATTTTATTTTTTTGAGTTCTATTTTTAATAATTCTGAACCGAATAATTTTCAAATTACTATTTCTCATCTTGTGTGGAGGAAAGACGTGACAGAGGAACTTCAAGCACTTGACAAGAACCATACTTGGGACATTATCAACCTATCTAAAGTGAAGAAAGTAATTGGTTGTAGATGGATTTATAAAATCAAATATAATAGTGATGGGTCTGTTAATAAACATAAGACCAAGTTGGTGGCCAAAAGATTTACTCAAACTTATGGAGTTGATTATAAATAGACTTTTGCACCAATTGTCAAGATGAATACTGTTCGTATTCTTTGGTCTGTTGCAGTTAATTGTGGGTAGTCTTTGCATCATATGGATATTAAAAATGCCTTCTTACATGGTGACCTTGAAGAAGAAGTCTATATGAGTCTTCCTCCCGACCATTCTAAAGAAAATGAGAAAAGTCTTGTATGTAAATTAGAAAAGGCTTTGTATGGACTTAAACAATCACCTCACGCATGGTATGCCAAACTCAGCACAACCTTGATGAGTGTTGGGTTTCTTAGAAGTTTAGTTGATTCTTCAATGCTCATAAAAAGGAGAACTTCAGGTACAGTAGTTGTACTCATTTATGTTGACAATATTATCCTTACAGGTAATGATAAAGAAAGCATCATGAAACTTAAAAATTATCTTCACAAGAAATTTGACATCAAGGATCATGGTTAACTAAAGTATTTTCTCGGCATTGAAGTAGCACACTAAAAAATGGACTATTCATTTATTAAAAGAAATATATATTAGATCAGTTGAAAAAAACTAGGAAACTAGGAGTCAAACCCGTTGACACTCTTATTGATATTAATTACAAACTTAATTCAACAAATAGAAAACCTCATGACGATGACTTATAGGCACATTGATTTATTTGATTGTGACATGATTAAAAATAATGTATGTGGTTAGTCTTATGATCTAATTTATGCATAGTCCTAGATCATATCATATGGAGGCTGTCGATAGGATTATCAAATATCTTAAATCGTTGTCCAGCAAAGGTGTTGGGTTGAAACCGAATGGCCACTCTAATGTTATTAGTTATTCGGATGTTGACTGGGCAGACAGTCCAATTGGCAAGAGGTGAACTTCTGACTATTTTACATTGGTCGGAGGAAAGAGGCCGAGTATAGAGCTATGACTTCAACTATAAGTGAATTGCTATGGCTAAAATACTTACTTCAAGATATGGGGTTCCCAACGGTCAATCCAATGGAGATGTTCTGTGATAATCAAGCAGCTATGCATATTGCCTCCAATCTAATTTTTCATAAAAGAGCCAAGCCGATACAAGTTGATTGTCAATTTATGAGAGAAAATGTTCAATAAAAAATTATTAGTACTCCTTATGTTCGAAGTGAAGACCAACTTTGGATATGTTTACCAAAGCTATTGTAAAGACAAAGTTCCATTAGATACTATCCAAGTTGGGCTCCATTGATATCTACGCACCAACTTGAGGGGGAGTATTGACAATTATCAAATATTGAGGATATATATTGATTTTTTTGAGGTTCCTATTTTGTAGGATTACGATTATAATGGGATTGATTCATAAAGGTCAAGAATTGTAACTTTATTGTTCTTTCTCTATCTTCACCATTTCCTTTATTACAAATTCAACATCTACACTCCCCCTTAACGTTGATTCTCTACACATGACAGCAAGTTGTATTTTAAGCTTTGCAATTTGTGAAAGCAACATCCTTTGCCTCACCAATAGAGGTTCTGGTAGACAAGTGAAACATCTTGTGCATATGCTGCATCTATATATTTTCGATTTGATTTTCGAGACTGTAAAGATCTTCATGGTTTGGTTTGTTGACGTCACTTTGTTACAACTCCTGTGGTGTTAGAGCAACCTGTGACTCACTTGCCGCCTTATGAACCTGTCATATGCCTATCTTCCATAGACTCATTGACATGCTAGTGAAAGTTCCGTCACTTGATGACGGGTGACAATTGTTTACAACATGTTACCGGCGACATGACCAAGATGAGGCCATAAATCTAGTATAGCACTTCAGTAGGTTTTATCGACATATTCAATCCCCATAAATAGAATATGCACCTCCTTTATTTATCACCCATGCACAATCAGATCTCTCTATCTTCAAATTCTTGAGAATTTTTTCATCATCTGGTCCAAATAACAAATAACGTTTTGTAGCAGTGTTATGCATAATGAATACCAAATTCTTTACCATGGCAGGAACATGATACACCTCGTTTAAGATAGTCTCTCCACCATTTCTTTGTCGAGTAATGCACATGGTACATACATTTGCCATAGGATACATTGAGTTGTCTGCCGTCACTAAAGCACAATTACCGTAGAACTTTCACAGCCACATGAATTTCTTGTGGTTGCATGTTATGTGGTGTGAATAGCATAAGTTCATTAGCTAATCAGACGAGTATTCTACATCTTAGTTGCATCTATATCTGATATAGTGAGAGCAAGGAAAATCTCCCCTCATGGTAAACTCCCATTGAGTCGATTTCGATAACCTATGGAAACCTGATTTGCTCACCGCAATCACTATATGTAGAGGATAAAAACCAAGGTTGGACAAAATAAGGGAAAAAAAAATAGTGCAAAAAAAAAAAAGAATGGAACCTCAAAGATTTACGTGGGTCGGCAAGTTGCTTACATCCATGGGGCAACAAAGTTCTCTTACACTAATAAGAAAAACACCAAACATGCATGGAGAATACAAGGGATTACAAGCTCTCTCTCTCAAGCCCTAAAACATGGTCTTTCTCTCTCAATCATACCAACCCAAAAGGACTAAAGAACTAACCCTTCTCTCTTGCATAATTCCATATGTTTTCTCTTTCTACGGAGCATACTTTTATAGAGAGAAACCCCCAAGAGGAGCCACCACGTGACTCTCTGTCCAATTCCTAATTGGACTGTCTTTCACACTTTTTAGGTTTAGCAGTAGATTTCTATCTCCCATAGAAATCACACACTATCCAAACTATTTTCTAGGTTACGAAATGATTCCCTTTTCCCAAAGAAATACTTGACATTTTTCCCATACAAAAAAGGTCACTAACTAATCCCCCGAAATAGGAAAGCATATCCCATATAATTAAGAGATTTTTGTGAAATACGACAACTCTTGGACATGATTACTGGATCGCTATGAAGCAGATCCTTCAGTATTTGAAAGGAACTTGTGATGTTGGTATTTGTTATAGCGAAATAGATTTGAAAGTCATTGGTTTTGTCGATTCTGACTTTGCAGATGACTTGAATAAAAGAAGGTCCACTACTAGATATGTTTTTTCTTTTGGAGATGGTGCAGTTTGTTGGTTATTAAGGTTGCAGTCTGTGGTGGCGTTGCCTTCTATAGAGGCTGAGTATATGTCACTTACTTATGCATCTAAAGAAACAATTTAGTTAAACATGAAAAAGATATTCTACTTCATTGTGATAACAATGAGTGCCTTGTTTCTAGCAAGAAATCTAGCCTTCCATGACAGGACTAAACATATTGATGTTCAATATCACTTTATTCGTGATGTGGTAGAAGATGGAAAAAATTTATTGCAGAAAATTCTAATAGATGACAATCTAGTGGATATGTTAACTAAGCCCATTGGGAAAGGGAAGTTCACTTGATGCAGAACTTCCTTTGCGCTTGTGGTTACTTGATGATTAATAAATGGTGGGTACCAATTTCTTGTAGCAGACTAGTCAGAATGGAAACATGTCTTCAAGTGAGAGAATGTTGGATTTGTGAATGGATTGTTTCCTATCTTTAGGCCATACGAGATGTATTTTGAGCAAATATCATCTCCTATATTGTAGGAGAGCGAATATGCTAAGATAAGCCATATTTCCTAGAGATGTGGCCTACCCAATCTTTATAGGTAAAATACTCAATATTTCCTGGAGATGTGGGAAGATCCCTATTATATGGGGAGGAAAGCTCAAGATATGGGAAGCCTAATTACATTAGGATTGGGATATCTTGACTCTTAAAGATATGGAATCTTGAGGAGGTATGACGTGATTGCTCTTGGGACTTCTCTAAAGCGCATCTTTGTAGAGAGAGAATACAATGCAAGGAAATCTAGAGAGAGTTAAGGGTTAGTTCTTTAGTCCTTTTCGGCAGGTGTTCTTGAGAGAAAAATATCATGTTTTAGGGCTTGAGAGAGAGATTGTAATCTCTTGTATTCTTCATGATTGCTTGTTGTTTTTCTTATTAGTAGAAGAAACTTTTGCTGCCCCGTGGACCTAGACAACTTGTTTAACCATGTAAATCTTTGTGTTTCTATTTTTTTATTTTTATGTAATATTTTTCTTTCCCTTATTTTTGTGGATCCTTGATTTTTATCCTGTACACTATAGTCACCTTTCGACTATCATTGCTCTTCATTTATCATCCTGTTTTCTCGGTCTTTTCTTGGCATTCTACACTTCTTCATGAAGTGACCTAGCTTACCACATTGATAGCAAGTCTTTTGTCACCTCTTATCTAGAATGTGTCACTATTATCTTCCTTCTTTCAAGGTCGGACTTTGAGGTCGGATTTGTGCCATGACAACTCAACCAAAACATACAATCGACATAACATTATAGCTCTAACACTCACCCTCACTATGCTCTATGCCACAATTTGAATCATCGTTACTCAATCTCACCATGACCATTACCATCTTCCCCTAACATTTCATCGAATGAATCCCTGGTACCAAAATCCCATTATCAATACTTAAGCTGTCTGCTTTGTTTCCTTTTTTTTTTTTTTTTTTTTGGGTAAATCAGTGGGGGACAAGCCCCCTACCCGGTTTTCAATAATCCCATTATCAAGACTTGAGCTATCTACTTCGTTTATTTGAGATATCAATTCCTTCAATCCTTTGCCTCAATAAATAAGCTATGTTCTAATCACATAGAATTATTTATCCATCACTAGCACAAGAGGATGGGATCAACATGCTTTAGCTAGCCATTCATGTGCTTCTTTAAGTACATCATGTTGGGTTTATGTTGCCTTATGAGAGTTTGTATGAGCATTTTATATAGTGAAACATAAACTCAGTGGGAGTGTGGTCTTTTTGTGGACTATACTAGGCTAATGTTATCTTTTGATACTCTGACTAGGCTCGATGAGCTAGGCCAGCCGTGATTTGAAAAAACCCAAGATACCTAGGCATAGGGATCCACCGAGAAGGGTTTAGTGGGTTATCCTTTGATGAGGTCGGAGTATGCCCAGATGAGAGCCAGGGACTGTGTGGCCCTTGCGTGTGATAAATAGCCTTTAGAGACATGGCTAAAACCTCACCGTTATACCATCACACGACATGTACATAGATAGCTGTTTTGAGATTCACCAATGAGGGTGAAGTATGTACATGTGTAAGAGATTACCCCTATACACCAAAGAGTCATGGTTGCATCATGATCTGGAAGAACATAATTTTTTGTCTCTAGGGGAGAACCTGAAATCCATAAACTAAGATTGCATCCTCTAGTCTATTAGATGACTTTGGTGGTCCAATCATGAGCCCCTGCAGTGGACTGTGGGTCATGGGAATTGTTGTGTCAGTTTGAGAGAGCTCGGCGGATCGTGATTCGCAGTTGAAGATGAAGTGCTCAATATATTGATAATTTCCTAGATCTAACGGATCCGATTCCCATCAAAATTAATTAATTTTATGTTTTGTGATTTTTAGAATTTTTATTTGAATTTTTGTGAATCTTATGATATTTTATTTTTGTCATTTGGGTTTATAAATTAAGAAAAATTAATTTTTCAATGTTTTAAATAAAATATAAGATTTAAAAATTCTAAATATGAAATAAAATATTTTCTAAAAATATATGGGACCTCCATAAAATATGGGGCCCAAAATTTAAATACATGTGAATTAGGTGGGGTCCACACGTGACCACCAAAAGAGTGACACACCCTACTCATTCACGTATGCTGGGAAGAATGTTTATCCCTTGTTGGCTTATCTTTTGGGTATAGCCATGGTAAGGTTGAATATTTGATATATTTATTAAATCTTTGAATCAAGATCGGTTGATCCAATAATTAAGGATTGGATACAGTAAAATATAAAATTTCTTTATTTAATGGCAATCTTGATTCAATAATTAAGGATTTGATATATTAAAATATAAGCTTTTCTTATTTGATGGGAATTGATTTAGGAAATGGAGGATAAGACTCTAGCTCATCTCTTTGAATCTTGATGGTAGATAAAAGAGATTGATGACTCAAATCTCTCACCCCACAAGTCTCCTTAAATTTATGGTTGAGATTTGACCCTATGAATTGAGGCAAAATCTATGGTGTAGAAAATCTATAAAAAGAGGTTTCCCCAGTTGAAATTTGACCCTATGAATTAAGGCAAAACCTATGGCATAGAAAATCTATAAAAAGAGGTTTCCCCATGAGATACATATTCTCTTATCTCTTTAGCAATTCTCTCTCTCTTTACCCAAAATTCAGCTCTCTTTCAAAGGGGAGGCACACGCCAATTTTTCATCTCTCTCCAAGTTGCACCATGTTTTGGTGGCACACACCACCTCTGTTCTTTATAGGTGGCAAAGGGGTGGAACCCTTTGCTAGTAGATCTCTCCCTCTCTCTTCATATTCATCTCTCATCTCACTGTAATCAAGCTAAGAGGCTTGATCAAGATTAAGCAATTGAGTGGATTTTTGTCATATTAGGAAAATCAACATACCAATCATAGATCCCGAGCACCATCAGAAAGAGGAGACTCGGTGTGGGGTGTACTAAGCTCGTTTGAAGTAATATCCAGTAATTTGACCTTGTTAAATATTTACTTCTCTTCCCATAAAGCATAAAGTCTAGTTTTGTTTTTTAAATAAATAATTGTATTTGAAGAGGTAGCATTTGATAACCGATTTAATTTTTATTTTATTTATTTCAAGAGTGGTTTGATTATAATTGGACATTGTATGTGATCTTGCCGGTATAGAGGTAAAGAATTTTTTTTAATATATATACACCGTGCTTTATCTTAAAGTCCTTTCACATCAATGGTAGTAGTACATTTTACCTGGATAATTCATAGAAACCTTCATTAGTTTGTAGAGAAAATTCAATTCCAATGCTCTCAAGTAATTCCTCGTATTGTGAGACATAGCAATTCAACTGAAAACGCAAGATCATATCTTTCTTTAACACTAATTTATATGATACGTTAATGGCTAATTTAAGAAAAACTTTAAATTAAATGGGGCCTGTTCTGGCAGGTCCAGTCGGTTCTTTCAAATTAGGCAAAATCAGCCGGTTCAACAACTAGAAATTTTTTAAAAAGTTGAAAAAATTTGGAGCTGGTTTGCACAGATTCTTTTACAGAATTGCCCTATTTTATCAAAGCAGAATGGATCGGGTAGAACCGGCTGGTTCATAGGAGAAACCAAACGATTCCTGAAATTTTAACGGATCTGGATGGGTATGGCAGATTGCCGATTTGGATTGGTCAGTTCCGATCTGGATCACTCTAAATGGAGGAATATTATATGTCCATTGTGTCTTTCCTTTTGATATTTTTGGAAAATTGAAATTTAACCGGTGGCCTTTTGGTTTTGGGCACCAAGTAATTTTCATAGAGTCACTCATTATTAAATAATAATAAAATTCAAAATACCATATGCGTCCCTGATTTAGTGGCTCACAAATATGACGATTTATCAATGTCATCCTATGTTGAGTAGCAAACAAATTACATGCACAACACGCACAACACGCACCTTAGTAAATTTGGAAACACACGAAATCACACAGATTATTCTTAAGTAAAATTGTTTCATGCAGAAACTGTAAAGCATCCATCTTAAAGATGGATGCAAGTAGGTGTTCTATCTTAAAAACAATAGAAATTAACGATCTAAATATTTTCTTACTAAAGTTATTTTTTTAAAAAAATTTATTTATTCTTTCATATTCATGATCTCTATGTTAGAGATTACATGTCCTTAAAAATTAAGTTTTAAAATCTATCTTAAAAATATATTTATTAAGAGGCCCGCATTTCTACATATGCGGGTTTAGCTACATAGAAAGCGGGTCCTATTCTTAAAGGACACAGTTTCTATGCGGTCAAACCCGCATATTTTAAAATATGGGCCTATTAATTAATCTATTTTTGAGAGGGATTTTTGGACTTAATTTTTAACAATCTCTAACATGGAGATCATGAATATGAAAAAATAACTAAATTTTAAAAACTAGAAATAACAATTCCAGTAAGAAAACATTTGGACCGTTAATTTCCATTGTTTTTAGATGGAAACATAGTTGCATCCATCTTTAAGAGGGTGCATATGTAGAAATGCTGCCCAGCCCACATGGAACAATTTTCCAAAAGAAAAACTCCATAATTTTATGACATTTTTTTTTTTGGGTTTGTTTGGCGCATTTACTAGCCATATGTCACATTCCTTCTCCGCCTTGTTGATAGAAATCGTAGGAGTCCCCACACGCTAGAAATAACGAAAATATATGCGCAAGACAAGATGGGTTTGCCTTCCGTTTTATGGATCCGATGTTCATTTTTTTGCACTATGTTGTCTTATTTGATAACTAGAACCATGGGGCTTCTCCATAATGAAAATTGTTAGTCTTGAGAGATGGTCGGGGAGTTGGGGCGTTTGTTGGAAGAATGATATTTGTACTACGGTATTCTGGAAGAGAGAGATGTGTCTCTAGGCGTTTTTGGCGAAGCGAGATCCCAAATACCGATATCCCACTCAAGATCGTGTACTCAATTAGCCAAATACGAAGTAGATGAATATAACTATAAATTGAGTGGGATAAATAAAGAAAACATAAAAAAAACACACCGCAACAACACACGATTTACGTGGTCCACCCCGTCGGGTTACATCCGTGGCCTCAACAACTAAAAATCTATTATCACAATGAATATTACAATTTTGGTTTACAAGAGATAATACCTATCTCTAAACATTGGTAAAAGACCATCACCGATCTTCCTTTCTAAACTCCCTCTCCCGACCAAATAACATCGTCGATCAACATCCTCTTTTCCACCGCAATACCACTACCGAAAAGTTAACCTCGAGAGCAACCAAGCGACTTTCTCTTTCTAGAAGTGAAAGTTAACTAATCCAAAACTTATGGGAATACCGCCTCTCTTTCAAAGGCCATATCTCACTCTCTGTTGGTGACCCATCTCCATATTGGAGATCCATTCCGATAACCCCCAAAGGGGTGACCCTCAAAAGATGGGTATTATGTCCTCCTTCATTCTCTTATAAAGCTATCAATTTCTTACTTCTCAAGAAAATTCATTTTCTAGTTGCTATAATACCCTTAATCTTTTTAAGAAAATATGCGTATAGTGATTTGGCTATCACTAAACTCAACAATCTCTATCTTGATAGCAAAATCACCACAATTGCCTTGGCAAGCTTCATTGAATAGATTTTTTGATTTTTTCTCACTTGTATCCATTGTTGCATCTATTGTAGAATTTTGACAAATACTTGACCTCCATATTTCTCCACTTCAAACCATGTATCCATCAAACTTCAAGATTGCTCCTATCAAACTTCAAGATTCCTCCTTTTCTCAATGCGAGCTTTAGCCTCGTACACACTTTGTGTTCTGATACCAATTGTAGGGTTCTCAGGAACTCTTTGCTTTCAAAATCGGGAATCCCAAATACCGAGATCCCACCCAAGATCGTGTACTCAATTGGCCAAATGCGAAGTAGATGAATACAATTATATATCGAGTGTGCGAAATAAAGTATACCACAACAACACCCGATTTATATGGTTCACCCAGTGGTTGAAAAATCAGCGATCCGATCCCGAATCGGGCGATCTGGATAGTGTAGTGCCCAAGCCGTTCCGGTTTTAATAAAGAACGAGATGTGGATAAATATTATTTTATTATTAATAAAACCTCAAAATTTGTTGAGCCAATTAATTTATTATTAATAAAACTTTGAAAAATGTGCTCTTGACGTCACATAATGTCACGCACCTGCTCCTGCCTTGTCAGCCAATTTTTTAATAAAAAACTCCTACATAATAATTATATCCCACATGATATACCCTTACACATCACACTTGGCCATGCCACTCAACTTGTGCATATGGGTGTTTGCAAGTAACTTATATGTGCCATTCTCATCCCACATCTTTTCGATGTGGGACATTCTCTTTCACAAAGCCCAACAGTTGCACTACAAAACATAAAATACATGGGAAATTTTTCAATATTTCTAATGTAAGGAATAAATTTCCCAAATTTCTATCTAAAATAAAAGACAGCTACTACTCCAACTTAAAGAGAAATTAATATTTTAATAAAACTTAATGTTCAAATAAAATATTTTCAACCCGATGGAGTAAATTTACAAAATGCTCGTGTTGGAACACAACTAAATTAAAGGTTTACTGGTATAAAATTGGTCTAGACCTCTGAAGTTATATTTGATCAAATTCTACCTTAAAGCATATACGATATTTTTACATAAATACATATTTACATATTTTTATTGACAGCATAAGATTTTCAATCTCAGTTGGCTAGTCAGTCCACGGTCCGATGGCCATTCTGATATGAGGAATGGCTTCCACTTCTTTATTCTTATTTTTATAGTAAAATGATGATAAAATAATATAATACAAATCAATAATTCTAATTTCAATGTATAATATTGTATTTAGTTAGGTTTTAATAAATGTTTAATTAGAATCTTCATACAGAGAAAGAACATCTCAATATTCGCATGTTGATGCAAAAAAATGAAAGTTCTTAATGTGGTACACTCATTTCATATTGGATTCCTATAAAACAACATTTATGGTGATTTTTACTTCTCCCTATAAGTAAAGTTTAACTAACAAAAAACTCATGGGAATACCGCCTCTCTCTCAAATGATATATCTCTCTCTTTTGGAGACCCATCTCCATATTGAAAATCCATTCTCATAACCCCTAAAAGGATGACCCTCAAAGGATGGGTATTATGTCCTCATTCACTCTCTTATAAAGATATAACATTCTTGCTTTCTAAAAAAATCTATTTTCTATTTCTCATAATACCTTTAATCTTTATAAAAAAATATAGATACAGCGATTTGGCTTTCACCAAACCCAACATCTCTCTCTACAACCGTTTATTATAGAGGCCATTTTCCTTAGTCCTCCCACGATCCGATAAATCACATAGAGTTATCTTTCTAAGGATTAGAGAAATTTCCAACCAACTCTAACTATGCTTATTTTCTCTCCTCTATCCAAAACAAATAATGTAATTTTATAGAGGTCCACCCACCCATAGGGGACGAACCATCTAATTCAACATCTCCCACTGGTCCCTTAGTGGGTGTACATAAAGATGTTTGTCCCTCGTCTTTAATTGGTGATGCATCACAATGTATGGGTCTCCGACAAACTATGAGGGAAATGTAGTGTGAGAATGTAAGGAGTGATATATCTTTCTAGAGTGATGCACATTAAGGTTTTCACTAAACTAACATTGGACACCACTTCTCTCTTATCTAAAACAGCTCCAGCTAGCCCTAAACATGCTTGGCCAACCGAGTGATAATCATTATGTTTGTACTAATTTTCTAGGTACCAATCGATGTGTGATAACAAAGGCCTTCCCCAGTCATATATTATTCTTATTTAACCTAACTATTTTACAAGTTATGCACTTCTGCAGAGTGAAACACATTAAGGTTCCATCAAACTAACGAACACCTTTTCTTTTATCCAAAGCACCTCTAGTGTACACTAGAGAGATTTGGCCAACCGAGACGACGAGAATCATGTTATACAATAGTTACTTGGGTACTAACCGTGATGTTTATGTAAAACGTCTTCTTCCCTAGTTCAAATTTGTTTTTTGTTTTGAACAAATTTCTTTCAGAACTGTGATTGAATTAAACATAAACATCTGGGGAAATGCTTTAGTAATGAAATTAAGCCTTCACTTCTGAATATAGTTTCAGGGTCACCAAATATCAAATGATGACTGGCTACTCTCCCACGGTATAATATGGGATCGAGATTATCCTTAAAGTTCTACATATATAGTAACGTCGGTCTTGCTAAACATGTGTGGTATGATTTATATGCCAAAGTGTAAATAGTTGGAAGCAATAGGATCTATGTTAGATTTAGTCCATGGTGGTCCTAATTCAATTGCATCCATGCATCCATGCATCCCAACACACACATTGTGCCCTAAGGTTGCACCAAAGCCACTGCAATGAATATCTCTGATCTTCACACCTGGCTATACATGATCGAAGGTAATTGTAATGTGAATAATGATGATTTTCAACCATGGAATCCCATGTCTGTCTCTCATCGAGATGATATTCACATGCCTATCGATATTTCATCGTCCAATGTCCTTCTAAATTGAAAATTGGTTCCAGTCTTTGAAAAGTTGGTATGGAAACATTTAGAGAAAAGGAAGAGAGCCATACGAGTGTGTAGTGTGCGTAGAAAGAGTGTGTAGTGTGCGTAGAAAAAGTGTGTAGAGAGGTGTGTAGAGAATCGTAGAAGAGTGAGAAGAAAGAGAAAGATAGAGAAAAAGTGGGTAAGTGTTTGTAGAAGGCAGCAGCCTCTTCTTTAGTGTAAAGCTCAATTTTTGAAGAAATAAGCAAATGAGATGAAAGATAAGTATATTATCTCTCTTCCTATAGTTCCTTGATATCGTTAATTGAATTTAATTTTAGTCTTATCTTAATAATAAGAAAATGAGATTGAAAGATAAGATTATCCTCTCTCTTCCTATAGTTATTCAAACTCCATCAGGCTAGAGACGCCTTCAATTCTCGTGAATTGAACTCCCTTGAGCTCACATTGTAGTAGAAAATGAGGGGAATGTAGGTTGAAGAAGCCAGTGAATCCAAGAAGCAAAGCTTCGAGATTCGTTGTTTCTCCGAGTTTGCAGTGGATGGCTTGATGGTTTCAGTGGAGAGGATGAGGGCTTTTAGTATCTTTTATCTCAAAGAGAAAAACCCGTTTCCCGTTAGTGCAATGCAGGTTCTATATGTTCTGCTGTTATTTATAATTTTCAACTACTAATGTGAGCTGGTGCAGTCTATGTTTTCTTTTTAGCTGATGAAACTTCCAAGAAAACATTGAATTGGTAAGGAATTTTTATGTTTGCTTGTTGTGTGGTATTTATTGTGCACCGAAGCTCTAAACCCGTCAGAATGATTTTTTGGTAAATAAATATGAGAAAAAAACAAACAAAAATAAAGAAAACCAGACAAAAAAAAAAAAAAACAAAATAGAAAGATTTACGTGGTTCACGCCAGAAGGGCAACATCCACCGGCACGGCAAACTGAAATCCATTATACTAATCAAAATTACATCATAAATTTTGGGACATAAAGTTATCTCTCTAACCCTGAGCAAAATCTAGTCCAACGAACCCTTTTGAAATATGCTCTTCCAAACGACACTACTGCCGATCTTTCATCTTTATTCCATAACTAAACTAGTGTCTAGAAACAGACTATAACTAAATCACTCTCAAGGAAGAGGCCATAATTGAATCACGAAATAGACTATAACTAAATCACTCTCAAGGAAGAGGCCATAATTGAATCACTATCTTAGAAGAGAACTTTGAAAGCAACCAACACTTTATCTAACTAAAAGAGGAAATCACCCAAAATTTCTATGGGAACTACTTCTCTACAAGACACTAATCTCTCAATCTTCAGGTGTCTACAGTAGGCACCATTATAATGTTTCTCTCCATATGAAGCTGTCTTCTCTCTAAAAGGAGACCTTGCATTTCATGTATAGGAAGCCCTGTATGGTGACCTAAATAGAACACACAATTTCTCTGCTCTTTCATCACATATATAAAGTTAGAAATCCACACTAAATAGAAAACTTCCTATAGATGTTACATATATCTCAAAAACTACGAGATATACACAATAATCCTTATATTTTTAGATTTCTATTTTCCTTTAGGGGCCGTTTGGATACCTGGAAATATATTATCTGTGAAATAT
This sequence comes from Amborella trichopoda, assembly GCF_054954075.1. NCBI lineage: Eukaryota > Viridiplantae > Streptophyta > Magnoliopsida > Amborellales > Amborellaceae > Amborella > Amborella trichopoda. The sequence goes on along the minus strand of NC_142341.1, from coordinate 44,419,843 downwards.
ATTACTAGCGTAATACATTATTGAGTAATACATTACCTGTAAAAGGATTGTTACTGTTTGGGCATTAGTTAGATGAAACCTAAGAAATACATTGATATTGTTTGGCTATATCTAGAAGAAATATAGGAAATGCATATTTTACCAACAGGTGCCGATAAACTATCATTTTTTAATTTTTTGTCACAAAATTCCATTAAAATGCAGAATTATTATTTCTTTCTTTTCTGTCACAAAATTTCACTAAAATACTGAATTAAAATCATCGTCACACTATTCCAAAAAGATTTCTAATAATAACATCCTCACCATTTCAAAAAGATTTTTTAATAATAACTTGTGCCATTTTACAGTCACGACACTATTTCCTACTTATTTTAAGTGCCTTTGGAAGTTAGCTATATGCAATCACAAGTTTTCTAACACGACATTGGTTTCAACATGATAAGTCATTGAAATATTATGATTGGAATAACTTGATTTTATTTTGATAAGCCTTATTTTTATTTATTTATTATAGAAATCTTTCAAATGTCTCTCTATATAATTTCAAATAAACAATAAATTTATGATACTAAATTCAAAATCTGTAGGGTACGAGTTAAAAAATGGGAAGAAGTTTGATTACTAAACTAGAAGTTTTGGTAATTGTAGTATAACCTTTTGAAGTATTGGATGAGACTAAAGAGGTATGTTATTTGAATTGAGATTTAGTAATCTCATGTGAAGATTATGTTGTGTGAAATTTTTTATTATGATTGTGTTTTGTAATTTATCATTTATCATTGATTATTGATTTTTATTTTTATTATTTTTATTTTTATGTAACAGCTGATACCTTCATATAAGGGGACTGGCTTAAAAAGGGAGGGATCACTTACCTATTATGAACCTATTATGAAGAGAGAGGGTGTAGAAGATTTTTTTCCATGAGAGATAGGGTAGGCAAAAATGCACCCGAAATATTTCCCAAAATTACCCGTCGTAATAGATTTTTCACCTATCACCACACGCGTAATGGATTTGCTGATTTTTTGAAAAATCTCGAGTAATCTCTTTCCATTTCCTCGCGATCAAGTGTACCCAAACGCTCGAAATGTCATATTTTCATGTAATATATTGTCACCTAATATATTTCCAGGTACCCAAACGGCCCTTTAAGAAACTTATCATTATCAATTTGATTCACACATAATATGAGGTTTTTTTTTATGGGTGGTTTTTGGTATCACCATATCCAACAATATTAAGGTTGAAAAAAACCGTGACTAATATGCTGATGGGCATGGATTCACGTCCTTGGCAACAATATCAACAAGTGGTTCTATTTCGCGGAGTACAAATTTGGTTGAAGAAAAAGTTTATTCAATGTTTGCACACCTCTAAAATCCTTTAAAAGTGATAGTTTTGATTCTAGGAAACTATCTATTTGATCATTTTGACATATAGATCCATCAATATGGAGACAAAAAGAAATTCAGATCTTGAAAATAGTATATCTTATAATGTATTATCTGGACCATCCATTTTAAAGATTTTTATGTGTTTATAGTTCTTCTTGATTTGAAAAAAAATTAGAATTTAAAATTTTATAATTAGAGATAAAAAATAACATGTATTGAGAAGACTAGTGCCTCAAGAATGGACGGTTTCTATTCAACCTATAGAATTTTTGGCAAATTTATGCTTTTATCCTTTATAATTTGCAATATTAAGACATATGCCACATTTTATATTTTACGTTAATGCCATTTTTTTTTTCATTTTTTTTAATAATCACCAAGTACAAAACTATTAGTTCTTGACTGCTTTAATCTTACACCTTTTGCAAGGACCAAAAGTGGTTTTCGAACTAGTACTTTCAGACTGCAGTGATTCCTTGTTTTATCTATATTTTTGTGAAGAACCAAAGCATTCTAGAACTATTACGGCACGTTTTGTTCGCGTGAAAATATTTTACATGAAAAAATTATCTCATGCGGTCAAGTATAGGATTATTTTTACATCAATTAGTTGTCAATTAGTGTGAAAAGATGCACTAAGACCAATTGATAAAAAAATATTCCCACGCTTGACGAGATGAGAGAATTTATTGATGAAAAAATATTTTTCTAAAAAACATCTTCACGTGAACCAAACGTACCCTTTGTTGCCAACCACTTTGGTTTATACTTTCTGGTAAGGAATCTAATCAATTCTTAATTGCAATAAGTTCTTTAGAATTGTAGTACATGACCACTTCGATATATACTTTTTGTATTCAAAGTGGTTCAAAACTATTGGTTCTGAGCCACTTACATTGCATTTGGCGAGCGGTCTAGAAACTACTACTTCCATATTGTTTGGATTCCTTAAAATGAGTCATTGAGAAGTATTAGTTTTAAGGTGGGCGTGTTTGAGGAAAAAAAAAAATACAAAATTAGGGGATATTAGCATAAATTCCTCAAAGTTTTTCCTTTGCTGCTACTTTTTTCTCGATGAGCCGCAGAGAGCCCTTTGGATATTACTCCTTCTGAGCACTACCCAGTTGTTGTTTGGTCTTTGATATTTTAAAATGCAAAAAGAATTTTATTTAATATTGTTGGAAGTTAACATAAATATCCACCCTACGCTCAACATGTAAACAAGAATAAACATATATACACTTATACACCCTTCGGTGAAGACCATTCGGCTTTTTTTGCACGCAACGATTTCCTAATGGTCCATCATTGGATAGAAACCAAATCGGTACTTAATTTTCATTTATGGGTGTTTTCTGCTATCTATGGCTCAACAAGTCACAAGTGTAATAAATCGGTGAAGTGTCTAGAGCCTAGCTCTTCCTTACCTGTTTCATACATAGATCACTGTTTTTGAAAATCTGGTGATTCGGGATAGGAATCATTTATTTTGAAAATTGGTATGAGTCCGGTCCACCCCATGGAAGCCTAATTTCATATTTTTTTTTTTTTTCCCTTTCTTTTAGCTTTTCTGGTGTTTATTTGTTGCTCCCCCTAAACTCTATCTTTATAATACCCTGTTTTATTTGGGAAAATTTCAATTGCAACTCTAATTCCCCATCTCATGTCACAATAGACTCTCTTGCCGTTTTACTTTCAAGTGGTATAAAAAAACCTTAATGATTTCAACGTGTCCCACATCTCTTATTTCTTTGTTTTATTTACTTTTGAATATACAAATTAGCCCTAACAAATTATTTTATACCGTTTTAACCCAAAAACCTTTTTGCTATTGTTTTTCCCTTTTCAACCGATCAGATCTCCCACTCTCTCATTGAACCATGCTGAGCTCTCTCTCTCTCTCCACTATGGCAATGGATTTCTCTCTCAATTCACCACCATGCTAACCCTAACGACCTACTCACCTCTCTCCATCTCACGGTAAGTCTCTCTCCCTAAATTTTACCGCAGGTTCATCTGTCTGAATCTCTTTCTCTCTCTAATGGCCAACTTGAAAACTCTTAAATCTTTCTTCATCTAATGCACTATTACCTATATTTCTCTATGTAACCTTGTGTTTAAAGAGATAAAGGAACCGGCTACAAAATTTAGATAGAGACTTACATGCAAGAGGGGGTGCAAGAGAGACTAATATGAGAGAGAAAAAGAGGCCTCTACATGGTGAATTGAGAGAGTGGGAGATATAATGCATTGAGGGGCTGAAAAGGGGGAAAACATAATAAAAAAAGGTTCTTTGAACGTGGGGAATTGAGAGTAGGAGATATAATAAAGTTGAAGGGGAAAAAAATGATAAAAATAGTTTATGGTTTGTGGTGGTATAAAATGATTTGTTGGGGCTAATTTTTATGATAAAAATGAATAAAACGGAGATACAAGAGATTTGGGGTACGTTGAAATCCTTAGGGGTTCTTTATGCCGCTTGAAAGGAAGAAGGGATGAGGGTCTACCTTGAAATGTAATGTGCAATTAGGGTTCCATTCCAAATTTTCCCTTTTTATTTTTTGTTTTAACATTTATCCAAATCACTGATTTATTGGCAATTCGACAACCCGACAAGAAACTGTGGGGTGGACAATCCACCGCGCTAATCTGTGTTTTCAAATATTGAATACGTGTATGAGAAAAAGGAATAAGTGAATTTGTTCTAATAAATTTGTGGACAACCATTTTTTCTCTCAAATGATTTCCATTTTCTCTGTCGAGAGCTATGCAGCAGAACTCTGTCATGTCTCTTTTACAACATAAATAACCTCCAAGTTTGATGTGAATTCATCTTCAGTGCAGAAAATTTAGAGAATTACTCAAAATATGAAAATTTTAAATTTTCTTTGTAACAAAAGAAAGGAGCTCCTGATCATGTTCAAATTCGGCCATTTCTTTCTCATCAAGGTTCACCCAGGCCTGTATCCCACTCCGCGATGGGCTGTCGATGAGGACGACAAAATCCATAACATAACCTCCAACGCTGCTCACCCATGCTGGCTTCCCCCATCCAAAATCCGACTCATACAATGGAAAATTACAGTAACTCGAGCATCCAAATGCATAACCCTTGAGAGCCCTCTCTAGAATTGCTCTATTGCTTTTGTCAAGGATTTGAGGTGATTTTAACACTGCTCTCAAGTAATCACTGTTCATTTTCTCAATCGCCCCTCTCAAGCATCTCTGTAGTTGAAGCCTATCAGGTGGTTCTGCAACTCCTCCATGTGCGAGGGCATCAGCCAGCAGGACGAGGTTCCCAAAGGATCCAACTGGCGCCTTTGGTTCCATCTTATCCCTTATATTGACCACGATACCTGCCATCCATGTCCCACCTGTTTCCACCTTCAGGCTCCGCACTCTAATGAAGCACCGCCAGAGAAGTGCCATCACGGCCTCAAAACGTGTGGCTGGTGCCTCTTTGCTGTGGCCTCGCAGTGTAGCTAACCGTTCTGTTTCAAAAGTGAACACTTTGGTAACGGGAGGTGTACACTCCTCAGGTGGTGGAGGCTCGAACACTGTCCTGACCGCAGAAGTTGAGAATGAGGAGCGCCAGTCGAACCTAGGGGCCACAACTGTAAACCTCCCCTGATCACCGCGAGTAATTTCTGCCCAATAGTTCATAAAGTGTGTTTGGGAGACCATGTCACCTACAACATGGTTCATACAGATACCTAGTGCTGTTCCACCACAACTGAATCGGTTAATTTGCACCTTCAAGATGGTGGCTCCTGCACAAAGGGGATCACATGGTAAGAGCTTCCTCAGCTGGTTCACTGGAGGGCTCTCAAGAAACGCCAAGAGGTCTCCATCTACTCTGGCTTCCTTCAACTCTGCGCCCTCATCGTTGCAGTCCACACAAAATTTCTCCCCTGTCTGGGTCGCCGTTCGAACCGTCCCTGCCAATGGATTCGAACCGTCCCTGCCAATGGATAGAATTCAGTCAGAACATCAGCCAGAGATGCCTTCAATCTGTGCGAACCGAGCTCTTTCGAGCTTTTTGTGTAGAAGAAGATGAGGGGACTGTATGTGAAGGGCACCAGTGAATCCAAGAAGCAAAGCTTCATGGTCCGGTGGCTCTCTGGGGTAGCAGAGGACGGTTTGATGGTTTCTGTAGAGACGATGATGACGTTTTGCATTTTGTCACAAGGGCTAGAGCAAAGCAGATTATCTTTTGATGGTGTTATGATTGGTTTCCACCCATTAAGTAGTTGGGATCTTAGTCCCCATTTCAGGCCAATGGAATCAAAACTCTTAAGAAAGCCATGAATTGGAAAAGGAGTCATCCGTATCGGTTCATTTGTGCTTCCTAATCACTAGGCGTGGCAATGGGCCCCGTGACCCGGCCCATCATCTACCTAAGAAACTAGGCCGGGCGGGGTAAAACCACCCGAAGAGTAGGCTAGCGCCCATGCAACAAGAGGACCGGTTTTTTTATTTTTTTAATTTTTTTTATCAAGCCCAGTCCGGCGATGCTCGTTCCAAGCCCTATGACACTAGCCAGGGGTATTGCCTTCCTACATAGTTGAGGAATTGGGCTTTGGTCGGGGTGGCAACGGGTCTGCTTCGGCTGGACCTGGACCGAATGCAGAAAAAACTATGGGACTTGGACCTAAAACCGATTGCAATCGACCCGAAAATAAAAAAATATATTTCAATATTGTGTATATTATTATTAAAATATTTTAATTAAAAATATATAGTTATATTTATTTAAATATTATTAAAATATTATATATTTATATAATAACACTATTCGATTCGGGACCAAGGCCCTGATTCAAATAGTTTTCGGGTCCAATGTTTGGACCCGGACCCGTGTTGTGTCCGGGTCCTTAGCCACCCCTAGAGTCTTTGGTCCTGGTTTTTAATTGCACCGTTGTCAACGTTATTGGGCTTTTTGAGGGCAGCGTAAAGGTTTTGATCCTCTAACTCCCTCCTCATCAATTCCCCCTTTTACTTGTCCATGTTATCATCGAAATTTTCTCGTTGTCAACATTAGGACATCCCTGCAATTGAAGATGACATAATGAAATTATTCTTTTTTTCTCTGTCAAATAACTAAAATAAGAAAAACTTTATATACCATATATGTACGGGTAAGGTGCATCTAAAAAATCTATTAGAAAATGTTGTTAATGTGCTGGGAAACGCTCAAAGCGATCATCTCAACCTCGAGATTTATAGGCATGAAAAAAAAAAAAAGGGATTTCAAGTGCTAAAAATAGTTCATTTTCTAAAACAGCATCTAGACTGTATATTTTCAAGATTTTCAAGCATTTATAGAGCGACTTGATCGTTACCATTTTTGGAACTTTAAATTCTATAATTAGGGCAACAATAGATTGTCATATCATTGAAAGAATTTGCGGCACCTAAACTGTATTTTCAGCATAGTTTTGAGATACGCCTTATTTCAATAGTATAAGGTTAATGGGCCAATACCAGGATATGTTTTAAGGAAAAAGTTTATATAAGGTTGGAAAGATGCACATCAAAAATCAATTGGAAAATATTGTTTTAATGTTGAAAAATCCTCTAATTGATCATCTCGACATCGAGATGCATAAATATGGGGAAAAAAAAATTTGAGCCTCAGATATAGTGCATTTTACAACTCATTATCTAGACCGTCCATTTTCAAGATTTTCTTATGTTTATAGATCTACTTGATTTTAACCATTTTTAGAGTTTAAAATTTTATAATTAGAGATTAAAATAGATTTTAAGATAATCATAAGAATTTTTTATACCAAAATTACATGTTATGATAAAATTTGGAGGTGTGCAACCATGTTTTAATGGCATATTCGGGTTAAATATTCTAGAGTTGGAGATTGGAAGAGTACAAACTCTAAATGCCCAAGAGGTCGCATCAATCCAAATCTTCCAAGGGCAAATATGGAATCTAGCAGCCAATTAATCCGATGATCTATTGTTATTATTCATAATTTATGGTCGTAGAGTTTATCACAATCGGAGCTTAGGTCAGATTTTGTAACCTTATTGGATTTCATCGCTTCCTTCCATTGGGCATGAGCAAAAATTGTTTTTTGGAACATTAGTAGATCCGCCTTTAATTAAACACTAGTTGGAATACGCCCATTGCACGCACGAATAAAATAAGCAATCATTGCCTTCTGAATCAATCTCATGATCTACCAATATGTAATGCATATTTTATGGAAACGCATTGACTCTATTTCAACTAATTTTGCTTTTTTTTTTTTTTTTTTTGTGCTTTTAACCTCCTGGAACCTAATTAATTTATGAATGATGAATAATTGACAATAATATTGTATTATAATTTTAAGAGTATTACTTCTTAAGTATTCAATGAAAATAAGCAATGTCATAACAAACAACTTTGTGGAGAGAATATGTTGGGATCCATACATGTATCGTCAACGGATGAAAATAAACAAGGTCATAACAAACAACTTTGTAGAGAGAATATATTGGAATCCATACATGTATCCTCAAGCTCACCCATATCTAGATCTTACCCATCTTTTCTCTAAAATCATCACCATCGTTGCTCACCGGCCATGCCAATGCGCGAAAATTGTACTTTGTGCAATCATAAATCTAACGGCAATCATTGCCTCTAAACCCACCAAGATCGTATCCACACCACACTATGATGGCCTCTCTCTCTCATCACCATGTATCCCCAAGAATCCTCTCCCTCTCTCTAAATGTGATGTTTCCCGACTTACGTTTAGCCAAGTCAAAGACAAACCCATGCATAAGCAACCATCCATCATGCTAGGCGTGAAACTCCAACTTTAGATTATTAAAAGAAAAGAGAACTCGAACCGGTTGGATTATCCAAAAGAGAAGAACAATCATGCATAAACAAATACAGATTAATGCCAAACACAACATGCATCACAATAGAGCTGGTCAAATTACACAAAGATCCTAAATGTAATAAATATCAAATGTACAGGAAAACAAACCAAACTAAATCCAAGCACAGACATTTGTCAACATGCACATGAATCAGACCATGGGAACATATAAAAGCATTAAAAACTAAAGCAAGGTATAAGAGGCAATCAACGAATCACCTCAAACAAGTCTAAAATCAAGTAAAAGCATGACGGAACTGTATAATGAAAATAAAACATTTACTAAAACTCAACCAATATAACGAAACCATAAAGAATGATATAGAACCATTACTTCAAAGAAGAAACTTAGTTTCTGAACTAATGTAAAGAAATCTGAAAAAAACAATAAAAAAATAAGGAAATGAGAAATAAACCCAAAAAAATTGATACATGACTCTCTCTCTCTTTATATATATATATATATATATATATAGGAAGATACTACAAAACGCATATAGGCGAAAATAAACAGTGATTTCGCTTACTCTCATCACCATCCAAAATTCATCGCAAGGTCAAGATTGTCTGGTAGTATTTTATTTTTCATGTTTTTTTCTACAAACAGGAATGACCAGAAATTTGGAGCGTGTTTTCATAAAAAATAAGTGAATCTACCAAAAATATATAAAAAATATTTTACATAAAAACAATTGATCAAAATACCCCTGAAATATTTCGGGGGTATGCTGATCAAATTTGTTTTGCGAATTAATATTATTATTATTTTATTTGGTGTACCTCACTAAGATGTACATATGCTTCAAATTTCAAATCATTCCGATTTGTAAAAAAAAAATGAAAAATGAAACGCTATTGGACAATCGTTACCATGCAATGAACTTTAGACGGTAATGAGGGTATGAGAAATCACTGTTCATTTGTCTAGAGTTAACATCCCCTCAAAATACAAAAGTTCAAGTTAGAAGGGTTGTGATGGGTGTATTTATCAAAACAATCATTCTATCTTCATTAAAAATTTATTTAAATAGGTAATTTTAAATTTGAAATTTTCACAAAAGTAGAATGACATTTTGGAAATTAGTATCCTGAAACTTTATTTGTATAGTTCCTGTCCTTTGTTAAAATTTTAATTTTACCTCTTATGGAGATGACGAAAATATCCTTTGTCTTGTAGTAATATCTACAAATTTGCCCTGCAAAAGTAACTTTTTTTGAAAAATAGAGAACAAAATTAATAAATCCACCCTTCACAACTCTCTCCATCTTGAACCTTTGTAATTTGAAGGATTGTGATGTTTAGATTATCATCACGACCCGCTCCTTTACTGAGTTACTCAAAGGGCCAGGCCAACCAAGCTCCTTTCCTGAGTTAGTCGGAGGGCCAGGGCCGAGTCCGTGGCCAAAGCCAAGCCTTGAAATATTGTTTTACGTTGATATTGACTTCACTAAGGCATGAACCCCGATAGCTCTCGCAATATATTTCAATCACTACGAAAACAATGAAATAGAGAGAAAATGAACAACGAAAGAAAAGGAAACCAAGCCAATCTATGACCACTTTAGATCTTTGTTTGGATACTTCATTCTAACTCCTATTCAACATTGGCAATCCACTTAATATTTATTAGTGGCCACTAATACATCACTCATATTGCAGTTGCAAGTGGCAACTGTCTGATACGCTCCATATCACAAGTAGTAATATTGCTAACTCAATAGTGAAGAAGAAAGCACTTAAGTGAAAGACCAGGAACCCCTCGATTCAATAGATTATGGCATCAAAGAAAAGCAGCTAAGCAAATCATAATTGAGAGAGAGAGAGGCTTCAATTCCATGTAATGCCAGTTGCCAGCAAATTCCTTGAGGCCATACTCGTTATTTATCTTGTAGAATTTATAATAATCATGGTAGTCAAAGGGTTTAAACAGCAAAGGATGGTCTTCGTCCACAAGCTCTTTGGGGGTCTTAATCAATACATTTCGGGCTGGGATCGAAAATATCCCACAAGAATATCTGTCCTCATATCCCCTCAGCATCACCCGATGTCGTACTGGATGAAGCCTTCTATTGCTCCATGCCTAAAATGATTATTCAAAAAGAACAGGAGAAAATCAATGAAGTTATTACGCATGACAGCTTTTGTAGATGGGAGCACTAGCTATTACTCCAAAACAAGGTATGGCTCACTGAAAAGAAACATGTAAATGAAGAATCAAGACAATTACAATTCAAGGGACAGAAAAAACAGTGAAAGTGAACACTTCTCGAGGACGTCATAAGAAGCAGATCAGAGAAACATGAATAGTTAGTTCTATGTAAATCCCTCATACAACTGTCTAACGAAAGGAGTCTATATGGTCAGTTATCCAGGACAGGATATGGATGGGGCCATTTCATTTTTTTTTAACGTTGTTATTTTTCATTACTTTTTATTTAAAGTTTTTTATAGTTAAATTAATAGTTACTTAAAGATATTTTTAAAAATTTCACAAAATTATAATAGTATTTTGGAAGTCAATGTCTTAAAACTATTTTTTTTTACAATACCTTTGTCCTTGTGTAAAAAAATTAATTTTATTCTTTTAATCATGATAAAGGTACACATTTGCACCATATTTTCTAGCTCCACCTTGGCAACTCAAACAGTGGACTATGTACTTTCAAAGATTGTGAATTATAGATTATCCAAATATATATATATATATATATATATAGAGAGAGAGAGAGAGAGAGAGAGAGAGACTAACCATGAAAGATTCACCTATGGCGACGACAAGAGAGCCTTCCGAGGTCACCACTGGTACCCAAGACCCATCTTTAAATTGCACCTCCAAGCCACCTACTTGGTCGGGGCAGAGTTTGGTCATCATGTTCTTGTCCGTGTGACCATTCAAGCCCTCCACTTAGTGTTGTCCTTTGGAGGCCTTGTACTTCATCATGCGAAGATGATAATTTGTGGATTTGTCAAGATCATCAAAGTATTTCTCTGCACCATAACTCTCCATAACCATTAGTTTAATTAGTTTAGCGAACTCCGTTATGTTCTTTGCTACGGTCTTCACCGTCTCGCTATGTCCAAAACAACAAAAAAAACGTTAGAAGACTAAAGTAGACGAATAAATCTATAACAAATAAATTATTAAAAATTTTATTTTAAGGGTCTGGTTGTATAGAACTGATGAATGTGATTTCAATATTGAAAATCTTTGTGAAAGCCTTAACATATATTTTGATTTTTAATTATAAAATTTAAAGCTTAAAAAATAGTATACATCGAGCAGATCTAAGAGAATTTGAAAATCTTGAAAATTGACAGTCCAAAAATGCGATACAAGATGCACTATTTCCAAAATTTGTAATCTATTATTTTCTCATGTTCATGCTTCTTGATGTCGAGATGATCAATTTGAGGATATTTGGTCATCCAAACAACCTCTTATAGTGAAATTTTGAGGTGGGTTCTAATTTGATTGTTTAGAGCCTAGGCTCAATATAATTTTTTCCCTAATTTAAATATTAAGTATTTCAGAAAGACCAAAAAAAGAAAAAAATATTAAAGTTCCTATATTTTATCGATAGCTATCAAACATATAGAGCTTAATTCTTACTAATATAATGGTGTTTCAAAATTTTCATTTTTTTTGTTCTTTTTTTCTTATGTATTTTATTCTTTTTCTAAGGTTTTCCGTACTTGCCCTAGCCGAGGCAAAGTTACTTGGCTAAGTCCAGTCCTCAAACGCTGATTAGGAATGCATGGAATTAAAGACAGAGAGAAAGAGAGATCATGACATTTCAGAATCGAAATAAGGTGGGTTATTTCTACAAAAGATCTTCTTACAAATTTCTGTTTTTCAGTATTTCAAATGAAATTATATTGAAGAAGATTGTTTCGGTTAATCAATACTGGGCATGAAAAATGTTTGGCCGCCCCATTTGAGCATTCATACAACCCCAGTAATTTGGTCACCCATCAACTAACATACATGCAAGTTGTGTCCGTAAACTGCTCGACGCTCTCTGGCTGGGCTGAGTGATCAATGCCCGTAACCTCAAAGAAAGGAGCATGAGGTAAGGACGCCCTATATCCATGGGACTAGAACTCGGATCGGTTCTTCATTTTGGTTTTTTGGGGAAGTTCAAAGAGTTCTTTAATAGCATAGAACATTTCCTTCTGCAGAGACTCAAGGACTGCAGTATTATAGACAGCCTCAAAGCACCCTGGGCCTTCCAGAGCTCCTTGCACCTCTCGTGTCAGTGCATTCCATCTCTCATCTCCATGTTTTAAGTCACCTGAGAAATCAAGGACTGGTAATTTCATGGCAGATTGAGAACCCATGTGGGTGGGCTCGAATATGTGTTACAAGTCTTGCAAAATAAATAGAAATACATGAGAGAGAGACCTCATAAAAAATTACACATGGGTGAGAGAACCTCATTAAAAACTCATATTTTATACTCAATGATTATATACTAATTTAGTACTCAGGGCAAACTCTCTTTTTTCAATTATTACACTCTCTCTCTTTCTTAAATTATTACACTTTCTCTGCCCACCACATGGTCTCTCTCCGTTATCATATTACACTTTCTCTACCCACTACAAAGTCTCTTTCAATCTTATCAAATTCGCTTCGCATCGGCCGAAGAGGCTGAAGCTTTTGGATTTTGGGCATAAACCAAAGAGAAGTGACGCCGAGTGCTGCCTCCTTAGTTAGATTCAGGCCGCTTCAATCAGATTCGAGCCGCTTCGGGTCTGTTTCGGATATGATTTGGGTCGACCAGCAAAAAAATAGCTATAAAAAATTATTTTTTTAAAATTTTAAAATTTTTATTATTTATGTATATTTTATATATAAATATCTACAAAACACCAAATTACTTCATTCTTTCCACCAAACCCAAAAAATATTTGAAACGAATCTCACAATTGGACTCTCATCCTTTACAATCTTTCAAGAATTTGAAACGAATCTCACAACTGGGCTCTCTTCCTTTACACTCTTTCTTTTTTGGGTAAATACGTGACCGACTCACTTTTCAAACACTTCACACACTTTCCTCATCCAACAACCCTCTCTTTCTCTCTCATATACTTTCTTCTTCACCACACCCTTTACAATCTTTCAAGAATTTGAAACGAATCTCACAACTGGGCTCTCTTCCTTTACACTCTTTCTTTTTTGGGTAAATACGTGACCGACTCACTTTTCAAACACTTCACACACTTTCCTCATCCAACAACCCTCTCTTTCTCTCTCATATACTTTCTTCTTCACCACACCCATGTCACTTCCTCACTCTTTCTCTAAACCACTCAAACACCTCATATGCGACCTATGCTTGCTTCCTCACTCTATGCACAAGCTCTAACCCATAGCCCTATTTATAGACACATTACACTGCCATTGCACTGCCCATACCTATCAAAGTGTGGTCTTAATTGTGCCACAGGTCACTAACTCAATAAAGCTCTAGCAACTGGTAGAAAGAACGTAAAGGACGACAAATTTATGTAGGATTTTCTATATATATAGAGAAGGCTATTTATAGATTATTTACCAATTTTTGGTATTCATTTTGCATCCTTCTTTGTTGTTGTCATGAAAATGAAGTGCTTTATGATCTAGCTCATCCTTAATGTTTCTCATGAAGAATTCAGGTTGTCCCCTAATTCATCTACTTTTCTTATGTCGTGGTTCGATTTTTCGAAACTCAACCTTCTCACTAGTCTTCTCAAAGAGATTGACTTGCTTGTGACTTGCTTTTGCTTCATAGAATTCATCTTTGAAGAAGTGGGTATCTTGACTTTCTATGACTGCCCCATTTTTCAAGTTGAAGAATCAATACCCCTTAGCCAATGAATATACACTTAATATTCTTGGGATCTAATTTTATCCTATTTTTGTATGGGATCAGGGCAGGGGCACAATAGCTTCCACACTCTTAGGTGGTCAAGGGACAGGGTACAACTAATGAATATTGATTGAGGAGTAAGAGGAGCTACTTTAGTGGCTGTACAGTTCTGGATGTAACCTGTCATCAATATTGTTTCTCCAAAAAATATAGAGAGCTTTGGGTGCCCATCATAATGATCACCATTTCAACCAAGTTCTTATTTCATCTCTCGGTAACTCCATTTTTATAGGGTATGTACGGCATGGTGTATTGGTGAATAATCCATGCGCACAAGCCATTATCTAAATAGATGTAAGGAGTAGTCACTGCCCCTAGTGGTTCTTAAGACTTTTATTTTCTAGTGTGTTTGGTTCTCTACCTTGGCTTTATATTATTTGAATCACTCTAAGGCTTCGAATTTTGTGTACATTAAGTATATATGGACATATCGTGAGTGGTAATAAATAACAATGATGAAGTACCTCTTGCGGCTTTTAGTAGCCACATTCATATGATCGCAAATGTCGCTTTTGATGATTTTAAGTATGCTAGAAGCTCTTTGTGCCGTAATGGAATTTTTCCTTATTAATGTTCCTTGCACGCATGACCCACACAGCCTTGATGTCACCTTTGTAATATTTCGGAATTCCATCTTTTCTTAGTCTTTCCATTCTCTCAAATTCTATGTGCTTTAATAGCATTTTCCATAAGAAAGCATCAACATCATTGGAGTGAGATGAGACATAAGCAACCACCGCTTTTACTTCAATGGAATACAGATTATCTTTGAGTAGATCGGTTATAACAATATCATTATGGTTTTTCACTATTACCTAATTTACAGAGAAGGTGGTGATAAACAGGGCCTTTGCCATCATTGGGACTGAAACAAAACACTTCCAGGGCATTTGCCATCACTGGGACTGAAACAAAACACTTCCTCATAATAAGAGCATAAATTCTTTGTTCTACGACCATGGCCATTCTATTCTTCATCTTTAACGCATGGTCCCCAACACCCAAAATATCATTACTTTAGTTTCTCCGCATATAGATGTGTTGCTCACCCAGCCCTACATGTTTAAAAGTGCGGCATCCATCCTTGATGTTTGGCATGTGGGCTATAGCTCCCTTGTCAAGACCACATGATGCGCCCTTGGGGTTGGCTAGCAAGGTCTTGAACACCACAGATGGAAGTTCTCTATTTCCCTAGGGTCTTGTTGCACCTGCAATCTTTAGTTATATAGCCAACTTTCTTGCATATGTAGCAAGCCTTATTCTCTCTCTTTTCCTTAAACTTATTTTGATTTTCTCTCTCCCCTTTTCTTATCTTCTCTCCTCTTCTTATTTTTCATTTTCCCTTTCCCGATTTTAGGCTTAAAATACAGTTGAGAATTTACCATGTGCACCGCATCTTTGGGTGCCGGTCCATTGAAAACGTTCCGCCTATCCTCTTGGGCTTTGAGCAAGGTGATGAGCTCCTCTAGCCTAGAAGCAGTCTATTGGGCAGCAAGAGAAGGTATGAATATCTTCCAAGAAGTAGGGAGAGTTTTCAGCAAGTGATTTAGAAGCATGGGTTCTTGGGGTTGTATCTAGATCTCCATTTCTCAACAAAGCACCCTAGTGTGCATATGCTCTGTTATTCTTCACCCTCGACCATTTTCATATCATTGTACTTATTTATGGAAAATGATTTCCTCATAAGATGAGGCTCAACATACTCCTTCTCTAGCCGATCACGCATCCCTTTAGCAGTTTCAATTGCTCATACTCAGATGCATATGAATCGTGTATAGTTAAGAGCAAGATAGGCCTTTTATGTATATTCTTTCCCTCCCACTCGGCATATGCATCTCTAGTAGCCTGAGATGCATTGCCTTAGGATGGGCTGGAGGAGTCTTAGTAAGTATCTCATGCAAATCCTCCTCATAGAGCACATAGCTAAGCATGCGCTTTCAGTCTTCAAGATCTCGATAATAAATCTGTGTTCAGCCATATGTTCTTGTCCCAAAAGAAATAAAAGACTCACATAAAGGAAATAAATCAACCTAATGGTGACAAGAACAGGCTCTGATACCAATTAAAGTTGGACAGGGAAGCTAGCACGGTATATGCAGTTTTTTATTTTTCTCTTTTTTACCTATTAGAACACTTACAGAGGTCAAATCGTCATCATTATCATAGCTTTTTCCCAACTAATTGGGGTTGGCTATGTGAATCTTGGTCTGTCATTCTGCCCTATTAAATGCCATACCATCAATGAGGTCATAAGTCCTCATCTCTTTTCGGACTAACCCTTTCCCTTTTCAATCCTTCCACTTATATTAACCCGTACCTTCTAACTGGTATTGTACTAGGTCGACACTACTCATAGCCAGCCCACCTAAGTCTACTCATTCCCATCTGTTCACCTGTGGAACAAATAAATAAATAAAAGAATAACAACTAAAGATGTTCTCACTTACTGCCACTAAATAAAACTCTTTAATTTTAATGAACAAAAATTGCATAAACTCAGTAGGGACCAAGAAACACAAAATTGTATAGCATAAAATAAAATGCCAGAAGATTACCTCAATTGGACTTGGTACGCCCCATTTCAGGTCGCATTCTCCGATGGTGCAAAGGATCAAGGTTTATCTAAGATCTTTATAAGTATGGAAGCTTAAGCTATAAATCCTTTTTATCAGAGAGCAATGGTGGAACACAGAATTAGGCCCCAAAGCCTATTGTATGGGGCGTGTCCCTCTCCTAGTACTATGGTTGGGGCATCCTACTTTTTTCCTTTCACAAAATATTTTCCAAATATTTGGGAGGTTTGGAGAGATGATAGAGATCAGAGAGAGAGAGAGGGGCATGTGGCTCATAGAGGGGGGGAGAGAGAGAGGTAATCTTAAGTGTAGAGAATTGATCTCCATATTGAGAGTATTTATAGACTCTCACTTAGGGTTAGGATTTATAGAGTTAGCCATCCTTTTGGATAATAGATCCAGATCCTTAATCATTGGAGACCTATGGGCGTGAGCAATTTTAGCCTCACAATCGTTAGATTAGCTATCATGATCGAAAAAGAAGGTGCTAAAACCTTATCTTTCAACTTAACCTAATCCCATCAACTATATAATACACGAAAAATATATTTCTCTTTCTTTTAATTTCCATATTATTTGTTACACAATTCAAAAAAAAAAAACTCAAATCTCTTTAATTGCAAAACTTTCCTTTTTGCTTCAAATCTCTTCAATGGCATCTTGCATGGCTTACAAAATAGGAAAGAGGTTCCATTAAGTGGGGTGTGCCTCTCATGAGGCAACAAGTGGGTCTCACGCTCTTCCTTCATTCAATTTTATGGTGGGGCTCATGGACAATAATGGGCACCCATGTGTTTTATTATTTTGAAATTAAAGAAAAATAACTTTTAGAAATAACTTTTAATTTTCTCTCTGATGAAAACTCAGTTTTAGACTAATTATAAATTTAATTTGAGAAAATAAAATATCTATGAACTTCTAAAAATTCATTATATTAATCTAAAATCATTTAAGACCAAATTGATAAAAGCCAAATTCATTTGATGGGATTTGGATCCTACTATGTTAAAGAATATCAAAATTACTGAAACACTCAATCTTCTACTAAAGATTATAATCCACACCCACTTTCTCAAACTGGCCCTGTATGTCCTATGATCCACAGTCCATCACATGAGTTTATGATTGGGCTACCAAAATCAGCCAATAGGTGATGGGAAATAATCATAGTCCATGGATTATAGATTCATCCCAAGGGATAAGATCACACAGATTTGTACACGCACAACTCATATGGTGCATATGGGGGTTATCTCTTACACATGAACACGCATCACCCTCTATGGTGCATGGCTTCCTGATATGACTATTATGTGTACATGTCTGGTGATAGTTTAAGATGAGGCTTTGGCCCTCATCTCTATAGGCCCACCAATTACACATAAGGGTCGCATAGTCCGTTGGCTTACTACCCTGGCTAACTCCGATTCTATCAAGGGATAACCTTACCAACCCTCATCGGTTGTGGTTTATGCCCATGTATTTAAGATTTCTTAACTTGATTGGCCTAGCTCGTCAAACCTAGTCTGAGTCTCGACAAACTATATTTGCCAACCTCGATCTATATGGATCATACTCCCCTTGGAGTATTTTGTTCCACTATATCAAAATTGATTACATGCTCTTATAAGGCCTTTAAAGCCAAAAAACCCAACAAACAGTTTCTTCTACCTCTATGTTTCCATTTAAAGTAGGACTATATCACCCAAGCAAGTCTATAATGTTTAAAATTTTTCCTTTTTTAATCACCACCCGGATCATGTATGAGTGTCCAATACATAATAAGAATAAAAAGAAATACAAAAAATGCCAAGGACTCTCACTTGTTGCTACTTTAACAACTACTTGTTACACAAACAAAAATTGCATAAATTTGATATTCGAAGTAAGAAACATAAAGTATTATAAATTGAAAGAGATGCCAAAAGATTACAAGATTACCTCAATTGGACTGAGTACACTCCATTACGTGTCTCCACCTCCGATGACGCATGAGGGAATGGTCTTTTCCTAGAACTCACAAGTATGGGAAGCCTTGGTTAGAAACACCGTTCAATGGTGGGAGCAATGAGGAACAAACTTGAGCTTACAAACTATGTGTATGGGGCGTGCCCCCTCTTTCTTCCTTTGAAGAATATTTTCTAACTCTTTGAAGGAGGCTAGAGATATGAGAGGGATCAGAGAGAGAATGACACGAGGCTTCTTTCAAGAGAGAGATGTAACTTAGGTGTAGAGATAGGACCCCCTAATTAGACATTATATAAACTTAGGGTTAGAGTTAGGGTTTCTTGGGTTTTGCCATCCTTATAGAGATTCAATCTTCAACATTGATCATAGAAGACCTGTGGGATGAGAGATCTTAGCCTTCCATAAATCAGCCATCATGATCTAATGGAAGATGCTAAAATCTTGTCCTTCAACTTCCGAAATCTAATTATATCAACTATTTATTACATGGAAACTATATTTCTCTTTCCTTTTATTTTGATGCATTTTGTACACATGCCCCTTTGAAATGTCAAATATCTTTTCTTTCAAAACCTTTCCTATTTAATTCAATGAATTAGACCGCATATTGCATGTCTTATCAAAAATTGAAAGGAGGTGCACTATGTGGGGCGCAACCATGGAACCTCTAGTCCCCCCACACACTTATCCAAATGCTTTAATTTGGTGGAGCCCATGAAGAATAATGGGTCCCCATGTATTTTATTATTTTCAAATAGTACAAAAATGATTTTAAGAAATCATTTACCATTTTATTTTTCTCTTTGAATAATTAAATACTGAAGATTCAGCTTGAGCTTATTTACAAATCTGTTTTGAGAAAATAAAATATCCAGAGGCTTCTTAACATTCATTCTATTACTGTAAAAATAATTTATAGTCGAATTAATTACTTTTAAGTTAATTTGATAAGATTCGGATCCTACTATGTTATGAAAATACGAAATTACTGAAGCACTCCATCTTTTGCTATGGATCGTGAACCACACCCACTTTCTTAAATTGACCTAGTACTTCCTATGACCCGCAGTCTTCTTAGATATGGTCAAAATGAATCTCCATCGAACAATAAATCTAGACCATCCATTTGATGAATTTCAAGATTTAGGCCTTTACGAACTCCAAACTATTTTCTTGTATTTTTTTAATATTGCTTATCTAATGATAATAAATCTATCGAAAAATTTTGAAAAGAAAAAATATCCTTGTAAGACCTAGATCTAAGTATCTCACCAAAATAAACAACCCATTTTTTTTTCTCGATAAGGAAGTGTACTGCCGATGTTACTTGGGCTAAAAAATTCTTTTTTTCAATGTGTTGTTTAATGTTTTGCTTATTTGTGTTTGTCCATTGGAATGAAAATACATCTCTAATAATTTTGGCCAAATAAATGACTCAAGTATAGTTTCTTGAAATCATTTTATTATATTACTGCAGATTATAGGACCATTGCATGCTCTTTGGCTTCTTTATCGACTTCACGGTCTGGTACAGCACAACATCATACAAGACATTCGATATAATTTCTACGTAGAAATTGTGTATTCCATGGTCTTACCAGAACAATCCCACATACCAATCATGGAATGTGGATTGATGGCGGAAGAGAAAGAGGTGCCGCCTCCATAAATCCTTTTGTGAAATGATTAATGACGAAAGCCATGATTAATGTATTGAGAGAGAATAAGTAACAAACATTTGAGAGAGATTGTAATTGGGAGAGATCAAGATTAGCCGTATACCTACAGAGGTAACGATAGCAGACCCTCTTGCAAAAGGGGTTGCACTTAATGTTTTGATGAGACATGTAAGAGAGATGAGGTGAGAGAAAGTACGAAAGAGAGAATGTAAGGCATTCAAAGGCTAAGTAGGAGATGTTAGGTATGTATGGTTATTAAAGGCCCTATGAGTGCTGGTACATGAAAGTATTGATAGGGTGGAATATTAACTCAGTTGGAGTGTGATCCCGTGTGGATCTTACTAAGCAAACGATGTTTACTAATATCGGATTGTGCTTAACATGCTAAGTCAATCTGGTTGGAGAAAACCCATGTTACCTAGGCATAGAAAAACCAATCGATAAGGGTTAGATATATCATCCCTTAATGAGGTCGGAGTATGCCTATAGGAGTGAGACGAGGGACCGTATGCCCTTTGTGTGTGATGGATGCCTTCATAGACGGGGCCAAAGCCTTATCATTGTACCATCATACGGCATACACATTGATAGCCATTTTCGGGAAAGTGAACCTGTAATAATCCTAAAAAAAATTTGTTTTTTTTTTTTAAAAAAAAAAACTTTTAATAAGTGATGGTCCCTATGAGCATGATGGTCCTTAGGGACCATCAGTACTTTCAAAAGCTTTTACCCGGTTTAAGCTTTTGCTCTTGCCACATCCTTTAGTGGATGTCGGCTTTAAGCGTTTAAGATGTAATTTAACTGTTAGACATCATGTGTGAGGTGTAACTTAATAAAATATTATAATAAGGTGTTGTAAGAATTTAAATAGGAGAAGTGAGGACTCCCACCCTAAAAAATTTTGATATCTCTCTCTCTAGTCGAAACGCAGTGAGCTCTTTCTCTCTCTAGCCGAATTTTCATCGGAAGCTCCCTCTCAAATATTTTAGGTAAGTACTTCATTATCTTGAAAACTAATCCGTTTTTTTTAAAAAAAAAAAATTGAAAATGAAAATGAAATGAAATAATTATTTCTGCTTGTTATCATGAATTTTAGGTGCGATAAATTTTACGCTCAAGTGACCTCATTATTTTGAAAAATAATCTTCTTTTAATAAAATTGTGATATTTTATCTATGTTAGAAATTTTAAATGCTGTAATTCTTAGAAAAATAAATTTATTTATTTTTCTTGTCTATTGTTAGAAAATTTTATATACTGTAAAATTATTAGAAATAAATGTAACATTTCTGCTTTTAATAAAATTGTGAGATTTCTTTCTACTGTTTTTGAATATTTAGACGTTGTAAATTTCATGTGCAAATGACTGCCTTATTATTTGAAAACTGATATTTTTGCAATTGATTATAGCATTGTCTGTGAAATGTTTATTTGGGAATTGACATCGCATAAATTGTGATAATTTCGTATTCATGAATTTCTATAAGAGTTTTTCTATACATATTAGATTGGCAATTATGCTAGAATGTTTTTACGAACTGCTACCTTTCTAAATTTGAGCCCAAAATATTTGACTGGTTATTTTTTAAGTGTTGTTGAAAGTGGTTGTTATCAATGCTTTCAGTGAAATTCATAATAATAATTCTAGTGATATGTAGAGTACATGATATTGCTGCTTTCGAATGTTTTAAGAGATTTAGAAATACTTTAAGTATGCAAGTGGACTCAGCCGGTTCGCAGGTGAGGTATAGGTGGACTTATCCGGTACGCCAGTAGGGATTAAGTGGACTCATTCGGTACGCCGGTGACTTATAAGTGGACCTGCAGAGATTAAGTGGACCTATCTGAGAAGCCAATAGGGATTAAGTGGACCCATCAGAACGCTGATGGGATATATAGGTGACCTACTTGGGACGCCAGTAGGGTAAATTGTAAAATCCTTGGAATTATACACTGCTGTTAAAATGTTATATGCATTTCTTATATTCGGATTATACTTAATTATGTATTTTTTAAAGTGAAACTGTTAATGCATTTATGTTAATAGATATCATTTTTGAAATGTTGATTACTTTCATCTATGATTATTTTTAGGATTATGATGATCACTTACGGAGTAGCCAAACTCATCAAATTATGGTAAACATTTTTTTCAAGATCACTGCCGTTTCATTTTGAGTGCTCATCAGGATCAACTCTGGAAGATATTGTAGTTGTGCTTAAACTCTCTTTTGTCACTTTGTAAGAATTCGCCACTGTAAATTTTTCCTATCAAGAGATGTATATATGTTTTGACTGTCACATCTCAGAAATATCAGTATTACAAATTCATGGGGTGTGACAAATTATGGTATCAGAGCAATAGGTTTAAGATTCTTAGGAAATTTAAAAAGAATGTACTTAAAATCACATTTATTGTGTTTACAGACCAGGACGAAGTCAAGATCCAAAATAGCTGAAGCTAATATGAAAGGAATTTGCAAAGCCTTGGAAAATATAGTTGCTCTAATGCAAGATCAGATGGAAAACAACAATCCACCCAAGCAATTAGTTACGGGAAATGATGGGAGTAATATCGAACAATTTAGGATATTGAACCCACCTTCTTTAAGGGTGCTGTAAACCCACTGGAAGCCGAGGGATGGATTATGCAATTGGATAAAATATTCGAGGTAATGGAATGTCCTGATGATAAGAAGGTGGTCTTGGCAGTTTTTATATTAGAAGGAGAAGCACAACATTGGTGGCGAATGGCAAAAGGAGTATTGGTTAAAGAAAATAAACCCTTGACTTGGGAAGTATTTCTAAAGGCATTTAATGAAAAGTATTTCCCATATTTTATTCCAGACAAAAAAGAAATGGAATTTCTGGAATTAATCCAAAGAAACCAGACAGTAGCACAGTACGAGGCCAAGTTTACTGAATTGGCCAGGTTTGTACCACATATGATTAACAATGAGGCAAGAAAGGTGAAGAAATTTAAAAGGGGTCTCTAACCAGCTATTAGAAGCAGAATATCAGTCTTAAAATTGAGAACTTATGCTGAAATAATGGACCGAGCCCAAATTGTCGAAAACGATTTTGAAGATTACCAAAAGATGAAAAATCAGAAAAGTCAGGTTAGACCCACACCATCTAATCGACATCAGTTTGAAAGGGCAAGCAAGAAGCTAAGGCTCTTGCCACTTCAAAGCCCAATAAAACCATGTAAAAAGTGTGGGAAAAACCATGGATCGAGCCCTTGTTATTGGAATATTGGAACCTGTTTTAAATGTGGACAATTAGGGCACTAGATTCGAGAATGTCCTAGCTTACAGATGCAACACAGGGAGAGATAGCTCAAAAGCCTCAGATGAAGGGAAGAGTATTTGCCATCACCCAACAAGACGTTCAGGCCTCAAAATCAGTGATCCAAGGTACTCTTATTATCTTCAAAAAAGTAGCGCGTGTTTTGATTGATCCTAGATCTACTCATTTATTTGTATCACCACACTTTGCATGCCACTTAAAGGTAGAACCAGAACAATTAGAACACATTCTAGAGGTAGCCACACCGATGGGAAATTCAAGTGACACCAATATAGTGTATAAATCCTGCGTAATAAAGATAGCAGAAAAGGAACTGTCAATTGATTTAATGCTCTTAGAAATTCAAGATTTTGATGTAATCTTAGGCATGGATTGGCTTTCTAAATACTATGCAAGTATTGATTGTTACAAGAAAATAGTTACCTTTAGTATTCTGAATCAACCAATATTTTACTTCGATGGTATCAAAGAAGACTCCCCATCATATTTAATCTCCTGTATTTGAGCTAATTGTCTCCTTCAAAAAAGGTGTCAAGGCTTTCTTGCCTATAACAAAGAAGATAGGAAGGAAAAGATAAATTTGGATACCACTCCGGTTATCCGAGAATTTCCCGATGTTTTCCCCGAAGAATTTCCAAGATTACTGCCTGACAGGGAAATTGAATTCTCTATTGAATTATGGCCAGGGGTAGCCCCAATTTCTAAGGCACCTTACAGAATGACACTTGCAGAACTTAAAGAACTTAAACAACAATTGAAACAATTATTAGATACAGATTTTATCAGGCCCAATGTATCACCTTGGGGTGCTCCGGTATTGTTTGTTAAAAAGAAAGATGGGACCATGAGATTGTGTGTCGATTATAAGCAGTTGAACCACGTGACAGTGAAAAATAAGTATCCATTACCTAGAATTGATGATTTATTTAATCAATTACAAGGACCACAAGTATTTTCAAAAATTGATATTAGATATGGATACCATCAGCTTAAGATTAAAAGTGAAGATGTTCCAAAATAGATTTCAAAACAAGGTATGACCATTATGAATTTTTAGTCATGACTTTTGGATTAACCATGCACCTGCTGCATTTATGGATTTGATGAATCGGATCTTCAAGCCTTTTTTGGACAAATTTATTGTGGTATTCATCGATGATATTTTAATTTATTCCAAAAATCAGAAGGAACATGAGCAACATGTAAGAATGGTATTGCAAATATTAAGAGAAAAGAAATTGTATGCCAAACTTAGTAAATGTGAATTTTGGCTTGAACAAGAGACATTTTTAAGACATGTCATATCAAAGGAAGGTCTATCAATTGATCCTTCAAAGGTTGAAGCTGTTGTTAATTGGAAACAACCAAGAAATGTGATAGACGTACCAAAATTTTTGGGATTGGCAGTATTACACAAAATTTGTACAAGTATTTTCTCGAATCGCAACCCCATTGACTCAATTGACACAGAAAAATGTCAAAATTGAGTGGACAAGTGAATGTGATGAGAGTTTTCAAGAACTAAAAGTTCGATTAACTTCAGCACCTATTTTAATTATTTCTGAGGGGAGTGGGGAATTTGTGATTTATAGTGATGCTTCACATAAAGGCTTGGGTTGTATATTAATGCACTATGGGAAGGTAGTGGCATTTGCATCCAGACAGTTGAAAAAATATGAGAAAAAATATCCAATTCATAACTTGGAGCTGGCTGCAATAGCATTCGCTTTGAAAATGTAGAGACATTATCTATATGGTGAGCAATTCGAAATATACACGGATCGTAAGAGTTTGAAAACCTCTTCTCTCAGAAGGATTTAAAGATGCGACAGATAAGATGGATGGATTTCTTAAAAGATTATGATTGTACAATCCATTATCATTCAAGAAAAGCTAACGCTGTGGCCGACGTTCTAAGTAGAAAATCTACGAGAATCTTAGCTCATCTAATGATCCAAGAAATGAGATTGTTAGAGGAAATAGTGGATTGGCATCCGGCTCCGTCCATTAATGGTGTGGTAAGTATGATTGCCAACATTAAGGCAGAACCCCAATTAATCCAACATATTCGATCGGCACAAAAGAAAGACCCTCAGCTTATAACAATTGTAGAAGAGGTGAAGCAGGGAAAAAGAGACGAATTCTCTATATGTAGTGATGATTTGCTAAGATTCAAAGGTTGGATTTGTGTCCCGAATGATGAGAGTGTGAAGAAAACTATATTGAAAGAAGCACATCACTCTCGTTATACGATACATCCTGGAAGTATTAAAATGTATCAGGACCTGAAGAAAACCTTTTGGTGGAATAATATGAAAAAGAGGTAGCACTATTTGTGTCTAAGTGCCTAACATGCCAACAAGTAAAAGCTGAGCATCAAAGGCCCGCTGGGTTGTTGCAGCCTTTACCCGTGCCAGAATGGAAGTGGGAGTACATCTCTATGGATTTTGTCTCTAGCTTGTTTAGGACAAATTCAGGACAATGATAGCATTTGGGTCATTATGGACCGGTTGACCAAAGCTACCCACTTTCTGCCGATTCGCACGACGTACACTTTGGATCGACGGGCCAGTTGTGCATTAAGGAAATAGTGCGGTTCCATGGAGTTCCGGTCAGTATTGTATCGGACAAGGATACTCGATTTACTTCTAAATTTTGGGCTAGGCTACAGTCAGCCATGGAGACAAGACTCACCTTTAGCACTGCCTTTCACCCCCAAATTGATGGACAATCGGAGAGGACCATCCAAACCTTGGAAGATATGCTGAGGGCCTGTGTCATTGACTGTACAGGAAGATGGGATGACTATTTACCCCTGATTGAGTTTGCTTATAATAATAGCTTCCAAGCCAGTATTCAGATGACACCATATGAAGCCTTGTATGGAAGGAAATGCAGGTCACCCATCTGTTGGGACAAGGTTGGTGAAACAAAGCTTTTGGGGCTAGAAATTGTCCAGGTAACCACAGATAAGATAACATTAATTTGAGAAAGGCTCAAGACAGCTCAAAGTCGGCAAAAGAGTTATGCTGATAACCGAAAGAGAGATCTTGAATTTGAGGAAGGTGATCGAGTTTTCCTAAAAATCTCACCAATAAATGGCATTATGAGATTCGGCAAGAAAGGAAAGCTGAGCCCACGTTACATCGGACCATTTGAAATCCTGAAAAGAATCGGAGGTGTTATAGACTTGCCTTACCGCCCGAATTGGCAAACGTCCATAATATCTTTCATGTATCATCACTGCGAAAATATCAGCCCGACCCATCCCATATCTTGAAATATGAACCTTTACCGATCAGGAAGGACCTATCCTTCATTGAGCAGCCAATTTTGATACTGGATAGAAGGGTGCAAGTGTTGCGCAACAAGGAGATTCTTTTGGTCCGTATATTATGACAGTACCATTCAAAAGAACAGTCGACTTGGAAACGAGAAGACGATATCAAAGAAAAATATCCCTATCTTTTTCAGTAATCAGGTACACAAATTTAGAGGACTAAATTTATTTAAGGGATAAAAAATGAAATAATCCTAAAATTTCAAAAAAAAAAAACAGAAAAGAAAAAGAAACGAAACTTTTAATAAATGATGGTCCCTATGAGCATGATGGTCCTTAGGGACCATCACTACTTTCAAAAGCTTTTACCTGGGTTTAAGCTTTTGCTCTTGCCATGTCCTTTAGTGGACGTCGGCTTTAAGCGTTTAAGATGTAATTTAACTGCTACACCTCATGTGTGAGGTGTAACTTAATAAAAGATTATAATAAGGTGTCGTAAGAATTTAAATAGAAGAAGTGAGGACTCCCACCCTAGAAAATTTTGAGATCTCTCTCTTTAGTCGAAACGCAGTGAGCTCTTTCTCTCTCTAGCTGAATTTTTATCGGATGCTCATTCTCAAATATTTTAGGTAAGTGACTTCATTATCTTGAAAAATAATCTGTTCTTTTTCTTTAAAAAAAAAAATTAAAATGAAATGAAATAATTATTTTTGCTTATTATCATGAATTTTAGACGCGATAAATTTTATGAGCAAGTGACCTCATTATTTTGAAAAATAATCTTTTTTTAATAAAATTGTAATATTTTATCTATGTTAAAAAATTTAAATGCTGTAAATTCTTAGAAAAATATATTTATTAACTTTTCTTGTCTATTGTTAGAAAATTTTAGATACTGTAAAATTATTAGAAATAAATGTGATATTTCTGCTTTTAGTAAAATTGTGAGATTTCTTTCTACTATTTTTGAATATTTAGACATTGTAAGTTTCATGTCCAAATGACTGCCTTATTATTTGAAAACTGATATTTTTGTAATTGATTATAGCATTGTCTGTGAAATGTTTATTTGCGAATTGACATCCCATAAATTGTGATAATTCCGTATTCATGAATTTCTATTAGAGTTTTTCTATACGTATTAGATTGGCAATTATGCTATAATGTTTTTATGAACTGCTACCTTCCTAAATTTGAGCCCAAAATATTTGACTGGTTATTTTTTAAGTGTTATTGAAAGTGATTGTTATTAATGGTTTTAGTGAAATTCATATTAATAATTCCAGTGATATGTAGAGTACATGATATTGCTGCTTTCAAATGTTTAAAGAGATTTAGAAATACTTTAAGTATGCAAATGGACTCATCCGGTTCGCTGGTGAGGTATAAGTGGACCTATCTGGTACTCCGGTAGGGATTAAGTGGACTCATCCAGTACGTCGGTGAGGTATCAGTGGACCTGCAGGGATTAAGTGGACCTATCTGGGACGCCGATAGGGATTAAGTGGACCCATCAAGACGCTGATGGGGTATATAGGTGACTTACTTGGGACAACAGTGGGGTAAATTGTGAAATCCTTTGAATTATGCACTGTTGTTAACATGTTATATGCATTTCTATTATTCGGATTATACTTAATTATGCATTTTTTAAAGTGAAACTGTTAATGCATTTATGTTAATAGATCTCTTTTTTGAAATGTTGATTACTTTCAACCATGATTATTTTTAGGATTATGATGATCACTTACGGAGCAGCCAAACTCATCAAATTATGGTAAACATTTTTTTCAAGATAACTGCAGTTTCATTTTGAGTACTCGTCAAGATCAACTCTGGAAGATATTGTAGTTGTGCTTAAACTCTCTTTTGTTACTTTGTAAGAATTCGCCACTGTAAATTTGTCCTATCAAGATATGTATATATGTTTTGACTGTCACATCTCAGGAATATCAGTATTGTAAATTCATGGAGTGTGACAAAACCACTTTTTAGGGTGATGCCTGTACATGTGTGAGAGATACCCCCTGTGCACATTCAAGCAATGGATTGCATCAAGTCAGGATGACCTAGGTTTCGTCTCCAGGGGGAACGGAAATCCATATATTTGGACTGCGACCCCTTGCCCATTGACTAGACTTTGGTTACCCACTAATGATCCCCTGCATGGACTGTGGGTCATGGGCAATGCTGGGTCGGTTTGAGAAAGCATGTGTAGTCCGTAGTTTATAGTTGGAGGTGGAGTGCCCCAGTGCATAATTTATTTCTAAACCATATAGATTGTTTTCTCATCAAAGTATTTAATTTTATTTATTTTAATAATATTTTATTTTTAAAATTGTTATTTGAATTTTTCTAAATCTTTGGATATTTTATTTATCAAATTTGAATTTATAAAACAAGAGATAATGATTTTATAATGATTTAAATATTCAAATAATGATTTTACATTTTTCTAAAAATAAAAAAACAATATAATTGCACAAGAGACCTAATAGGACTTTTGGGCCCACCATAGCAAACTAGGCGAAGCCCATCATGTGCCATAATGGGTGGCATGCCCCACCTAGGATACTTTCTATTTTTGTGGTCAAGCTCTAAAGCTTGCGATATAAGAATGTGTTGTTTTACGAAAAGCTTATGCCTTGAGGTAATTTTGAATGAAATTTATGAAAATGCTTATAAATAAAATAAGAAAATATAATATTATAATATATTAATTTTTTATTTGAATTAATTGATGGAAAAATGGTTTAAGAAGTGATAGATAATGGCTCATATATTTTACCCCATAAGTCACCTAAGATCAATGGTATATATTCAATCTCATATCAGTGGCAAACCAAGGACAACCCTAAGAAACCCTAAATTTGTTCAAGCACTATAAAAAGGGGTTGTACCCTACCCAAATCTCTACACCTTGAAAACTTACCATCTCTCTCTCTCTCTCTCATCCAACTAAGGGGGGCACGACCCACTTTATCTCTCTCATGGTTGCTCTCTTATCTTCTCCATCTCTCAATTCATATTGGGGGCTAAGTGTTTAGGGTTCGGTGGAAAGAGAAGTTATCTCTCAACTAGGTTACTAAAAGGGTTCACCTATAGTTGCGTTTTGTAATCAAAAGGGTGTTCATGTTCCATTGGTTTGGCTTGTCCATAACTTGCTTTCTTGATTGAGATTGAAGTTTGACCATTAGATCCCACACCACCAGAATGTGGTGGCTCGGTATGGGTGTAAGATGCCCGATTGAGGTAATCTCCAGCAGCTTCATTTTCTTCTAGCTTATTTACTTATTGTGTTCTTTATTCTCTAGCATAGGTTGTCTCTTTTCTTTGTTATTAAAATAAAGGTTTTTGAATGGCTTCAAGTTCTTGAGATTCCAGTTGCATTCTTTTCTTTATTTTATTTGAAGATGTTTTATTGTAAAAAGACTAATTGTAAGTGGTCTAAGCCGAGAAAGAAGAAAAGAATAGAAAAAAAATAAAAAAATAAAAATAATATACCCTTGTTTCAAAAACTCGAGCATTCATCGGTCAGTCACCCTATTCATGCATTATGAGGATATATACCCTCACTTTCTTAGCTCGAGTAGAAAGAACTTATTTACAAAAGAAAAACAAGATGGTAAAAGGAATATGGAGAGGATTAACTCAACCAATCGCATTAAAAAAATAAATTATAATTTGAGATCTGAAAATTGTAAATCTGGTGGGCTATTTGTGACTGCAAAAATTTGAAATGGTTTCTAAGTAAACACTAAGGGGCCATTTGGGTACGTGGAAATCTATTACGTGACAATATATTATAAGGAAATATAATATTTACACTGTTTGGGTACACTTTAATAGTATAGAATGGAAAGACATTACGCAAGATTACCCAAGATTTCTCAAAAAATCATGAAATCCATTACGCACGATGAGGGGTGAAAAATCTATTACGAGGTTGACGGGTAATCTTTGAAAATCTTTCGCGTGGGTGTCGCTGCCCTATCCCCACTTAAAAAACATTTCCCTCTCTCAAGTATACGTTGTATTGTATAATTATTAAGGTACTTAGAAAGTGAAAGTAGGGGATATGAAAAGGGGAATCTAAATTGATTTGAACAAGTGTAAGAGCACAATTTTCTACTGCAATCATAATAAAAATTTCTACATCCCTCTATCCCCAATTTGGGTTGTAGCCCTCCTCATCGGACTCTCATATAAAAACAAAATTTTTAATAATGGATAAGTAAAAGTAAGGGGAAATCTAAATTGATTTGAATAGTTGTAGAACTTGATGAGGGACAATTTCTACTACAATCATAATAAAAAAAATTCTACATCCCTTTATTCCCAATTTGGGTTGTATCCTACCATCAGCTCTCATATAAAAATAAAAATATTAAAATAATAATTTGTGATCGATGAGAAATTACACAACTCAATCATAATAAAAAATTTCACATAACATAATCCTGATAAGAGATTAGTAAAAGCTTAATTGAAATAAGATTCATCTCTAGTCTCCTCCAATGCTTCAAAATTTTCTACTGTAATTACCAAACCTTCTAGTTTACTAATCAAAATTCTTCCCACTTTTTAACTTGTACCATAAAGACTTTGATTTTGGTATCATAAATTTATCACTTATTTAAAATTATATATAGAGAGACATTTGAAAGGCTTCTATAGTAAATAAATAAAAATAAGGCTTATTACAATAAAATCATGTTATTCCAATGACTTATCATGTTGAAACCAAAGTCTAATCATGTTAGCCAAACATAGCCATATTTTTCATATTTAGATGGTAATGCATTTCTCATATTTCTTCCTGACATAGCCAAACAGTAGGAAAGGATTCCCCAAGTTGCATCTAAATACTACCCAAATAGTGACAATCCACTTACAGGTAATGTATTATACACTAATGTATGACGTCCGTAATATATTTCACTGACAATATATTTTTCAGGTATCCAAACGGCCCCTAAAGCTAGATTCCCATGGTAAAATTTTAGTGGATGTTGTAGAAAATGGACAACCCATATACCATACACTAGTAGTGTAACTTGCAATACATGAAATTCTGTTTCTTTTGTTTAATCATGTAACCTAGGTTTGGAAATGAGCAGGGCCCAAGCCCTACCCCAGCTCTGGCCCTCGTAGGGCCAACCTAGGCCCAACCTAGCCCTAACCGGACCATAGATGCCCTGACCCAGGGATGCTCCTAGCCTTGTCAAGGAAAGGCAACGTCCGATGAAAAACAAAACATAAATCAAGGAGAAATTAAAGAAAAAAATAGGGTTAAGTCCAGCCCGTCACTCCGCTTACGGCCTCGGACCACATTTTATTGCTTAGGCCCTAGCTTTTTTGGGCTGAGGTAACCGAGCCGAACCGAACCGTTATTTAACCATATTGGTTTTGCATTTAAAACCCTCAACGTTATTCCTGGGAAATGCCCTAAAGATGCTTGCATTAGCCCCTAAGCCCTAAATTTTGATTGTGAAAAACAAGGTAATGATTTAATGACGCTTGCAAGAGCCCATATTTTGATTTGGATGTGAGTATTCTTTGGATAAATGAAGCTAATTTCTAATCTCATGGTTTTGAAGAAGTGGCATAATTTCAAAATAGATAGGAATAAGATGCTTAAGCATAGCGGTAGTAAAACTTTCATATAAATAAGCCATAATACCTTATTTTCATCTGTACAGGGTTTCCTATAGCCACCAAATCATTATAAATACTTTTGAATTTGCATATGTATTTTGATAGGGTTGAAGTTCCTTTCTCACAGAGTTGGAGTTGCTGAGTAAATTGAAACTCTCTAGCTTGAGAATTACTTGCATAAGTATTCTTCAGACATTTCCAAATTTCTGCAAAAGTTTTGAGGCCAATAACAATGCTAAGATACTCTTCTGATAATGTCTCTGCAATCCAGGCCTTAAGAAGCTGATAAAACTTTAGCCATGATTTATAGTCTGTGTTTTGGATTTCACTCTTACCATTAGGAGATGAAATCTTTTGATTTGGTGTATGGAAATTGGCATTAATGAATTCAAAAAGTTACTCTAAAAAGGAGAGAGCATTTGAGTTTTCCATAATAAATAGTTGTTCAGCATCAACTTAATAAACAAAAAGTTTCTTATATTTAAGGGTGGAAAAATAGGGATATTTAGAACAAATAAATATATAGGAATAAATTGATGAACTAAGAGAGGCGCATCAAACAAAGGATAGAGAGTTACGGTGATGATTGATTAAAATAATATAGTGAAGTAAACAAAGGCTTTTGGATGTTTTAACAAATAAGTTAAGAGAGGCGCAGCAAACAAAGGGTTTCTGATGGCTGAAATAAAAAACGGGAGAAAGAATTGTAAAGGTGATGGTTTAACAAAATAATATAATGAAGATGATGTAAGATGATAGAAGGTATGGAAGATGATGGAAGGTTTGGTTTAATGATGGAAGAGATGGTAGATGATAGAAGGTATTGCTTTAGAAAAAAAACGTGGAAAGATAGCATGGAATGTGAAAATTGAAAGAATGTAGATGATAGAAGGTATTGCTTTAGAAAAAAAAACGTGGAAAGATAGCATGGATTGTGAAAATAGAAAGAATGGAAATGGGGCCAAACCTGGAGTAACCTTTAACCATTGTAAAGTTTCACTTTTGAATTTGTTCTCCATCAGCTGTGTTATATGGATTGAAGCCGAAGGAACCATCGTTTGGAAATCATAAAGAATTTTAAAGAGAGAGAAAAAGATTTCTGTTGAAAAGTTAACTATACCCCACATTGATTTGTGGTGGTACTTTCATTGTATATTTAATGATGATATAATCGGATAATGTACATTTTCCTATTTTATTACACATAATATACACTTTTCTTTTTAGTTGCATTTTCTTCTTAAAAGTAAAGAGCAATAAACTTTTCTATCTTGTTTGAATTTCTTTTCTATTACTCTTAAGCCCCAAATCCAATCATGGAAAAACATAATTTTTCAAGGTTACAATTTGGAAACACCTAGAAAACATGGATATGCTAGAATCATTGTTCACAAAATCGCTCGATCTAACTGCTAACCACCCGGTTAGATTGGAACCAACCAGTGGCCGGTTCTGGTATTGGGTGGTTAGGTTGATCAACTGGTATGTTATATATATATAGATATATATATATTCTCAAAAATAAGGATTTTGATTTATGATGCATTTTTAAATATTTTTTACATTATGGTAAAGATTAAAAATGGTTTTGGTCATTAATACTCATTTTTATATTTTCTCATATTTTTTAGAAAATTTTAAAAATAGCCCTTGAAAAATATAAAATGGGTTAAAATCCATTTTTGTTTCATTAATTTTCAACTGCATTTGAATGTGTTTTGTTTTAATCATTCTTTATATGCTTTTCATATTTTAGCAGATTTTTTTGTAATTTTTTTATTTTTTTTCAACACTTTTTTTGACCACTCGGGACTTGCCCCATTAGAGCGATTGAATCGGTCGGTTTATTAATTAGGCCTGTTATACCGCTTCCAAACCCATGCTCGGTTAACCGTTCCGGTTCAATTTTACGACCACGGCTGGAATGACATAATAGGACAAATACACAAATGGGAAAGTTCAAATCCGGCGAAGGATACGATGGAATCCTAGGAAACAACAAGGCGAGGAATTCTTCGCTTATGATAACAGTGTAGAAATTATAAGAAGAGAAAAAGGGGTCACTGAAATAGACAAATCATTCGACTCTATTCGCCATTTAGTTGTAGCCGTGGAGAAGTGATGTATCAATTTTTTTTTTCTATTTTTTAATTTAGGTTGTTTCATCATTATCAAAGTATTTTTTTTAATTAATTGGATTTAGCTACACGAATCTTGGCCTGTCATTTTGTTTTTATTAAAGATCATACTCTTAATGAGGCTATAAGTCCTGATATTTTTTTCAGACCACCTCTGACCGTGTCTTTTTGGGCGTACCCCTTGTTCTTTTCAATCCTTCCAGTTGTACTGACTCGCACCGCCTAGTAGGTGTTATACTGGGTTGGCGCCACATATGGCCAACCCCTTTAAGTCTAGACTCTCTTATCTTATCTTCCATTGATGCCACACCTAAATTTTTCTGAATGGATTCATTTCGAATTCTATTCATTCTTGTCTTGCTACTCATCCATCTCAACTTCCTCATTTCCGCTACCCGTATTATGTGGGCATATTGCTTTTTATCTGACCAATGTTTCACCCCATAGAGCAAAATTGGTCTCACAACCGTTTTAATTGAAAATGGATTTATGTACTTTATCTACTGGAGGATTGTGAACACAAGGGACATTTCACCCTCCTTCAAAGAGAGAAACATCTGTTCCGATACTACAAAATAAAGAATAATATTAAAAATAAAAAATATTTTTCTTAAAATATAGCTTCTTTTTTAGGTAGGCAAGCCTTTCTACAGGTCACTAGGGACCCGTCTTCCATTAAGGTTTCTTTGGATTACCCATGCTTTTCTTTTCCACGCGACTCTCTGATTAATTCTTTCTATTGCAATTTCTAAGCAGGTCAATGTCTATAATCTTTCTTCCAAATTTCACTAAATCCCTAAACAATACGAAACTGCGTTTCATGGCCGAAGGCGTCCTTGGGGTCACAAATTGACTACATACGCTCTTCTATAAGTGGACACATTAGCTATCCGCTCTCTTGTTGGCTATTCAATAAGTGAAACAACATTAGCTATCTGTCCTTTAGTTGGGCAGTAAGGGTCAGAGATTTCCATTTAGTCATTTCTAAAACCAACAGTTTGAAGACCAAATAATTGGGTGCAAAATGTGAGAGCTTTCCGTTCTTGGTTCTCTTGTAGCTAAGTACTCCAACCCGATTCCAGAATTTCAATTTCATTTAGTTAGGGAATTTTGTCCTAAATTCTATTGAAAAGTGATTGACAAAAGTGTTAAAAATAATAATAATAATAAATAAATAAATAGAGATAATGAGTGTAGGAGGTGTTTCATTAGCTTCTTTGTGTATCGACAAAGCGGGGGTTATATATAAAACTTGGAAAAATCCCAAAAAGGTAAAACATGGCTCTCTTTCTATCTTTGTAAAAGGTCTCTCTCTCTCCCCTCTTCTTCTGAACCCCGTCCCTTCTCTTCCTCTTCATCCGATTCCCACAAAATGGCTATGAGAAACTCATGACCCTGAAAAATACACTGCATCAAAGAGGAAGAAGCGATGCCAAAAAATCCCTAAAGTCCCTATTGATTGCCATGAAATTCAGCCAGAGATGACGCTTTTCCATCATTCTTCGAAGCTCTTTCCGCAACTTTGGACCAATAAAGATGAAATAGGCTTATATAAATATTCCCAAAAAGTAAAAAATAGTTCTCATCACCCAAAGGCCATTTATTAAGATCTTTTCCCTAAACAAAGGCTTATGATATTCTCTTAGCTCCAAAGATGGCTGAGAAAAAGATGTAAAAAAACTAATTATTAAATTAGGTGGAGAATCTAGTCCAAAAAGCTTGGTCATGTCATTTTTGAGCAAGGGAAGAGAAAGTGGATTGGGATGGGAAATTGGTTTTTATGTTTTTAAAGTGAGAGAAAATGGATTTAAGCACATGTGGGAGACACGGACACGGAAGAGAAAGAGAGATGTTGGAAATGGGAAAAGTTATAAAAAATAAAAGATGTTTCAATGGCTCTGATCCCAGGCATGATATATTGCATTCTAAAAACAATATTTTCACTTACTGGTATGAATAAATGTGCATCTATATTTCTATTAGACAAATTTGTCCTTGCAATATATGGGAACGGAGGATTATGAAAACTATTTCGCTAATACAAATACACAAATACTGTAAGATGTAGAACACTAGAATTGCCTATTTATAGATAGAGAAAGTTCGTATAAAACACTTAATTAATTTGCATTTCGCTCGTTATAAAATTCGAGGAAACAAGCCTTATTCATAGAAATATAAAATGCCTTTTTACTAGTAAACGTGAATACATAAGTTAAGAATTAAGTCTCTCAAAATCTCAATAGTCGGTGTGGGCATATGTTGCAACACGAAATCACGGGGTGACTTTTTGTGTCGCGGGAAGGTAGTCGCCTTGCTTCGCATCGTGATCCAAATGTCATATGGTGTCTTTTTCTTATTCTGGTAGACCAACTGACAAGCTTCTTTACTTGTGGAGCATGAATTATTGGATTGCACCAAACTACCGGAGTTCAGAAGTCATGTGTGCATTCACCTTTACCGGTGGGGCAAATTTTATTGGAGTGCACCAAACAACCAGAGCCAATACTATTGGAATGCCTTTCTACCGCCAATCCACCGGAGAACACAATCTACCGAAGGGTTTGACTAGTGGCAGAAAGAAAGGGGAGCCACGTGCCCGATCAGCACACTTGCCTAAGCGTGGCACAATTTATGTGCCGATGCAAGCAAGTACATCATCACCTATGTACATGCTCACATTACACGTGCTCTGCATAGGCCTCTTCTCTTTTTTGATTCTTAAAACATAAATGAAGAGGATAAAATCATATTTAAGCATTGTTTCCCTCATCACATCTTTAATGTGATGTGGGGCAGCTTATGTGCCAATGCAAGCACGTACACCATCGCCCCTAGCATATGCACACATTACATGTGCTCGGCATAGACCTGCACTCTTTTTAGTTGAAGCAATGCTTGCCTCATCGCATATTTAATGTTCGATAAATGACATATTTAATGTTCAACAAAACACACTTTCTAAAATATTAGACTTTTCAAAATACTATGGAATAAACTAATATCATTTTGAAATAACATAAGGTATTTTCCAAGATGCAAGGAGACAATGCGCTAGACAGGCCACATGCCTGGGCACGTCGCCAAAAACGACCATCCTCCTTATTTTATATTTTTTTATTTTTTTTATTTTTGAAATATATTATACTTAAAAGAGTTACTCAGAGTAGCCGAAGTAAATCGCGAGTCCTTGGCCTAAGCCAATGTTTCAAACATTGTTTTACGTTGGTATTGAGTTCAATAGGGCATGAACCCTATAGCAAGCTCTCACAATAGAGAAACTGAACAAGGAAAGAAAAAGGCAATGAACACTTCAGATCTTTGTTTGGATACCAAATGGCCTTTTCTTAGCCAAATGTAGTAAAAAGAAACCACGCCCTCATTCCAACTCCTATTCAACACTGGCAAGCAACTTAATATTTATTAGTGCACACTAAATACATCACCCATACTGCAGTGATAAAATCCATAATACATGTACTGATATTGCTAACTCATAGTGAAAAAGAAAGCACACATGTGAAAGACCAGGAACCCCTCGATTCAATAGATTATGGCATCAAAGAAAAGCAGCTAAGCAAATTATAACTGAGACAGAAAGAGAGGCTTCAATTCGTTGTGATGTCAGACGCCTGCGAATTCCTTGAGGCCACACTCCTTATTTATCTTGTAGAAGTTATAGTAATCATAGTAGTCGAAGGGCTTAAAAAGCTTAGGGTGCTCTTCGTCCACGAGCTCTTTAGGGGCCTCAATCAATACATTTGGATTTGGGATCGAAAATAACCCGCAAGAATATCTGTCTTCATATCCCCTCAGCATCACCCGATGTCGTACTGGATGAAGCCTACCGTTAGTCCATGCCTGAACAGAATTTTCATAAAAAACAGAAGAGAAAATCATTGTGTTTGTTAACTATCATAGATTTTCTAGAAGGAAAAACTAGCTATTCTTCCAAAATAAGGTATGGGTCATTGAAAAGGAACATCTAAAATGAAGAATGATTACAATTATAATTCATGGGACAGATAAATTAATGAAAGTGAACACCTCCAGAGCACGTTTTAATTAAGAAAATCAGAGAAACATGAATAGTTCTATGTAAGTGGTTCATACAAATTGACCTTAAATCTTAATCTAAATCGTCTCTGCCCATCATTGTAGCAACATATCTAACGCTTGGGTGCATGCAAGAGTGGATCGCCATTGTCGAACCATTTGTGTGTTTATATGGTCAATTACATAGGGACTGGATATGGATCACCTTCATGGATGGGGCCATTTCTTTACTATGCTTTTTTTTTTTTTTTAACGTAACGTTTTTTTTACATGAAGAACTATAGATACCACCAAGACCATATTTCTAGGTATGCCCACTCTCAATGCTTTTCATTAAAAATATCAATACGTTCCATTTAAAATGTCATTGCTTTTTATTACTCCCAAAACATCACTACTTTATATTTAAATTCTTTTTATAGTTAACTTAATCATTATTTAAAGATATATTTGAAATTTTCACAAAATACGAGTACCTATTCTATTTTAACAATAATTATATATAAACCATTCATTAAAGAGCCATAGATTGCAAAACTTGATCTTTTTTCAAAAAGAAGTACCATAATTTCTAGATCCACTTTTACAACTCATTCTAACCGTAAACTTTGTACTTTCAAAGATTGTAAATTATAAATTATTCCAATACATACAGGTGAGCAAGAGAGGAGAGACAAACCATGAAAGTATCACCTATGGTGATAACAAGAGAGCCTCCCGAGAGCACCACTGGTGCCCAGGACCCATCTTTAAATTGCACCTCCAAACCGCCAACTTGGTCTGGGCAGAGTATCGTCACTATGTTCTTGTCAACGTGACCCTTCAAGCCCTCCACTTGGTGCCCTCCCTCCGGGGCCTTGTACTTCATCATTCGAAAATGGTAATTTGAGGATTTGTCAAGGTCATCGAAGTATTTCTCAGCACCATAACTCTCCAAAACCATTATTTGAATTAGCTTAGCCAACTCTGTTATCTTCATTGTTACGGTCTTCACTGTCTCACTATGGCCAACCAAACCAACCAACGTTACAAGATTAAAGAAGAAGAAGAAATCTATGACAAATAGATTATTTAAAAGTATATTCAAATACTTAATATTTCAAATATATATATATATATATATAAAAGTTCCTAATCTTCTCAAGAGTTATGAAAATCATATAGAACTTAATTCCAATTAATACAATGGTGTTTTCCAATATTTTTTATTTTTTATTCTTTATATTTTTTAACTTTATTTTTATGTTTTTTTTATGCTTTTTTAAAGCTGTGCCAAGTTGCCTTAGCCAAAGCCAAGTTACTTGCCGAGTCCACCCCTAAAACGCATATTAGGAATGTATGAGTACCATGAAATTAGAGAGAGATTTGGAATGCCTGAGTACCATGGACTTAGAGAGAGAGAGGGGGGGAGGGTGAAAGAAATTACCTCGTGTGAGAGATTATTTTTGTGCGATTGTGTGTGCATGTAGGCAGAGAGAGAGAGAGAGAGAGGTCATGGTAGTTCCTAATCGAAGTAAGGTGGGTTATTTCTACATAAAATCTTCTTAAAATTTCAGTTTCTTAGAATTTGAAATAGAAGTATAATGAAGAATGATTGTTTCGACTACTCATTAGTGGACATACAAAATGTTTGGCAGCCCGTTTGAGCATTTATGGTACCCCAATAATTAAGTACGACCTCCACTGATGTACATGTAAGTTGTGTGAGAAAATATTTAATTTCTCTGTAATTATGAAGCCCAAGCCAACATGATAACTGTATTATACAACTCACAAGATGTTTGTACCAGAGCCGTATTCTTATATAAAAGCCCTATTTTTATATGGTTAGAAGACGGATTGTACAACCTGCATACAAGTTTATAGATCTTTTCAAAAAAAAAAAGACTTTACAAAGTCATTAATATATAATTGTATAGGTTGGGAAAAAGTAGCTGGAGTTAATAAAATATTGTACATGTTCACACTGCCACTCAAAAAGTTTGGACAAGAACTTTTAGAATCGGATTGGTGGGATCTTCAGGTGCACAACTTCAGATTTAATGATTAACAAGCACAATAAGATCTTAAATTTGGAGCTCAAATTGGTAAAATCCAATACAGAATCCAACGATGACAGATTAGTAGGCCTCAGGATAGAGACCTAGAACATAGCAACTCAAGCAATAACAAACCATAAAGGCGTTAGCAAGAGTCAAAAACTTCATAGTCAAAGAAAGAAAAACAATCTAAGACAACCAAAAGAACATATTGGCACTTGAAAGAACCAACTTAACTCATTTGTGATGGTGCAAATCCAAGATTGATTTAGTAGCAAGAACATAAGATCGAGTAAAAGAATAAAACATATAGGATCGAGTAACAAAACAACATGCTCGATAACATATAAAGGAAAAAAGAATTCAGAATTTTCTTTTGGGGTGGGCAATCGAACTAAGTCCTACCGTTGAATGATCATAGAAACATAAGGGACCACGAAAAAAACACAATGGAACACCAAGACCCCACCGGTCCCCTCTTCCCTTAACATACGTGTCTTTTTTCAAATATGAGGGACCCTTTACTTTCTACATTCTAGTGAGGAAAGAAAGGGCAACAAAGATGTTGACTGCATCCAAGAGACGGAAACAAATATAAAGGAAGGGAAACAAAGATATTGACTTCATCCAAGAAAGGGAAACAAATATAGTATGATAAGGCCCCCCACTAAGATGTCTATAATGGCGACGGAGAAAGAAAACAAATAATAATGAGACGGACAAACAGAGCAGCACAAGGAAGAAATAGATGCTAAGATCAAGGACATAAAAACAGAGATAAAAGGAGATTCAGATCTTAGCTCAAAACGAGGAGCATGGAATGAAAACCTCGAAAGAAAGGCGAACAAAAGGGGAAGCTAGAAGCTATGATCAAGTAAAGAAAAACATAGACCCAGGGAGCACAATCTGGAAACTCCTCTGATCCGAGGCAAAAAAAAGGCAGATCGAACGCAAACAAAGCATATCTGAGGCAAACAATGCACTTGGAGGCGATTCAGATTGCCTCCGAAGCAAATAAGAGAGATCTCCCAAACAAGAATACCGGATGTTGATGGCTGTGAGGGTGATCAAATGCTCTAGATAATAGGTGGATTAAAAGATAAATTTCTTTTCATACCTTACAAAAACCCAACTTTTAAGTTAAGAAAATTGTGGAAATGGGTGATGGTGTGAATGAACTTACTTGAACTTGGTATTTCCTTGGGGCCACATAAGGTCGGTAAACCGCTCAATGTTCTCCGGCAGGGCTGCATGATCGATGCCAGTGACCTCAAAGAAAGGAGCCTCTGGTACAGGCGCCCTATATCCATGGTACTTGAACTCGGATCGGTTATTCATCTTCGTTTCTTGGGGAATTTCAAAGAGCTCCTTCATAGCAGAGAACATTTCCTTCTGCAGAGATTCAGGGACCGCAGTATTGTAGATGGCCGCGAAACACCCTGGGCTTTCCAGAGCTTCTCGCACTTCTTGTGTCAGGGCTTTCCATCTCTCAGCTCCAGGCTTCAAGTCTCCTGAGAAATCAAGGACTGGTACTTTCATTACACTTTGAGAACCCATGTTTGTCAGCTCGAATATGTGTTACAACTTCTGCAAAATAAATACAAACACCTCGACACACTGGGGACCGAACCTCAGATTTTATATTTGATGATTACACAGTCGAGACTGAATCTCATAAAAAATTACATTTTATACTCAAAGATTACACAATGGGGAGACAACCTCATAATAAACTCATATTTTGTACTAAATAATTACATACTAATTTAATACTCTCTTTTCTTCAATTATTATATTCAAAAGATTACACAACTGTGGAGACAACCTCATAATAAACTCATATTTTGTACTAAATAATTACATACTAATTAATACTCATTTCATACTCTCTTTGTTCAATTATTACACTCTCTACCCACTACATACACTCTCCTTCTTTACACTTTTACCCCTCACGTTACCCGCTCTTTTATTTTTTGGTAAATACGTCCTCCACTCAGTTTTCCACTTTCTTTTTTGGTAAATATTTCCCCCACTCACTTTTCCACACTTTTTTTTTTTTTTGGGGTAAATACTTCTCCCACTCAGTTTTCTACTCTTTTTTTTTTTTTTGGTAAATGCTTCCCCACCCACTTGTCCACATAATAATAATAATAATAATAATAATAATAATTTTATTATTATTATTATTATTATGTTGGTAAAAACTTCTCCCACCCACTTTTTCACTTTTTACTTTTTTGGTACGTTATGTAGAGTGCCCCTTCAAATAGTATCGAGAAATGTAGTTTCAATAGTGAAAATTTTTGTGATAGCTTTAAAATATATTTTCATCTTTAATTATAAAATTTTAAGCTTAAAACATAGTGTAAATCAAGTAGATCTACAAAAATCTTGAAAATTGACAGTTCGAAAATGAATTACAAGATGTACTATTTCTAAAAATTGAAATCTATTTTTTCTCATGTTCATACTTATTGATGTTGAGATGATCAATTTGAGGATATCTAGATATCAAAACAACCTCTTCTAGCAAAATTTTTGAGACACCCTTTAATTT
This sequence comes from Amborella trichopoda, assembly GCF_054954075.1. Taxonomy (NCBI): domain Eukaryota; kingdom Viridiplantae; phylum Streptophyta; class Magnoliopsida; order Amborellales; family Amborellaceae; genus Amborella; species Amborella trichopoda. The sequence goes on along the minus strand of NC_142341.1, from coordinate 44,376,374 downwards.
GGTTGTTTCGAACTTTGGCTCTATAAAACTTTTCCCTTTTTTTTTTTTTTTTTTTGGTGAATACGTCCCCACACTTTCCTCATCTACCTAGTCTCTCTATCTCTCTCTACAGCATTGTACTTTCTATTTTCACGGCACCCACGTCACTCCCTCACTTTTTCCCTAAACCACCCAAACACCTCCCATGCTCTCTATACAGCATTGTACTTTCTATTTTCACGGCACCCACGTCACTCCCTCACTTTTTCCCTAAACCACCCAAACACCTCCCATGCGCCTATGTTTACTTCCTCACTCTATGCGCAAGCCCTCACCAACCCCAAAAATCAGCCGATCTAAACGTTAACCGCTCGATTATATCGGAATCAGCCAGTAGCCGGTTATGATTTTGGCTGCTTTTAGTGATCAATTGGTATTTTAAACATTAAATAGAATATTACTTCAAATATTAGAATTGTTTATTGGTTAGTTTTGATGTTTAAGTTTCACATGAATTATGTTTGAATCATGTTGCCAATGGCCAAAACAACTACTTTTTTTTTAAGAATCCTTTCTTGTTCGGTCAAAAAAATTACCTTTTCTTTTAAGAATCTATTTCATTGGTTAAAAAAAATTACTTTCTTTTAAGAATCCATTTCGCTGGTTCAAAAAAATTACCTACCCATGGAATTGAACTTGAGACAAAAATTACCTACCCACCAGAATCGAACTCAAAACATTTTATAAAGAAGTCTTTTATTATTAGACCCAGTAACCAATACAACATTTACTACAAGATTGGCAAAAAGAAGGGCTTATATATATATATATATATATATATATATATATATATATAACTTAATTTTTTTTTATTTTTTTTAAAAAAAAAGAGTTGGTCAAATCAATTTTTTTAACAATATTTTAATAATCTTTACATTATGATAAAGATTAAAAAAAAATTGGTCATTGATACCCACTTTTATATTTTCCCAACTTTTTCAAAAACTTTTAACGCTATTTACTACGTAGTTGACAAAAGAAGGGCCTATATTATATATATAACTTAATTTCTTTTTTATTTTATTTTAAATAAAAGATTTGGTTAAGATGATTTTTTTAATATTATTTTAATATTATTTACATTATGGTAAATATTAAAAAAAATATTGGTTATTGATATTCACTTTTATATTTTTCCATCTTTTTTAAAAAAATTTTAAAAATACCCCTAAAAATTAAAATCTATTTTTTTCATTCATTTTTAACTTCATTTGAGTGTGTTTTATTTTATTATATACTTTTTATATTTTAATATATTATTTTTGTATCTTTTTTGTTTTTTCAATATTTTTTTGATCATTCAAAATTTACCCAATTAGAGCGGTTGAATGGGTCAGCTTACCGATTAAGTCGGTTAAATCGCTTCCTCATGTACGGTTAACCGTTTTAGTTCGTTTTTGCGACCACTAGCTCTCGCTCGTACTCCTCGGCAGAGAAATTACATTTCCATTGCACCATCAATATTTATCATAGTGTGGTCCCAATTGTGCCACATGTCGTTAACTAAATAAAGTTCTTGCAACAAGTTGAGAGAACAACGTAAGAGAGAGCGGGGATGTTCAGGTAGGATGTTTCTATATATATATATATATATAGAGGGAGAGGACCATGTATAAACTATTTCCCTCGTCATTTTCGCTTCCCAACCATCGATTTCGTCGTCAAAAGAAAATGAAAATGAAGTGCTTTGGTACTTCAGCAGAAAAGACTTGTGATTTTTTTAAATAAAAAGTTAATATAAATAAAATATATATTTATATATAATAACATATTAAAATTTTAAAATAAAAAACTCAAAAATAAAGTAGAAATAAAAAAAAGCATGTACTACAATCTTATTAGGTTCAACAAGCTTATAAGATAACACGGCCATGAAGATTAAAGGGAAAGGCTTTTATGCTGCCCCTACAGCATAGAAGTTCTATTCTCTCCCTACCATCCAGCCATTCAATTTAGATCAAAGGAGTCACTTACCTGTTGATCTTAGATTTGACGTCTTAAAGTATTTTATTTTTAATTTTTTTTTATACAAATTATATGAATATGTGTGTCATTTTCTTATTGAGACGTACCTATAAAAAATATTAAAAATAATTTATCGATAAAATAATATAATCAAAATACCCCTTGAAACTTTCCGAAGTATTTGTGGTCATTTTATTTTATTAAAAATATTTTTTTTATATTTTTTGCTAGTGCGAGTTTAATGAAATAATGGACGTCCAAAATTTGGTGTCAAAATAGTTTATAGAAAAAAAATTAAAAATAAAATAATATAGAGACGTGATATTATGATTGAAGCAATCTCCATTCAAAATGAACGGTTAGATAAGGGAGAGGATAGAACTTCTATGAGATCAGTATAAACATAAAAAGCTTGCCCACGATTAAATACCACACTGAAAGGATATTCTTGTAAATTTTGAAAGAAGATATGGATATATTTGAGAGTAGTTTAGCTGGTCTTACTCGTAATAAAAAAAAATTAAAAAATATTTTTTTAGAACCTTGCGTGCTATGCACAAGGATCCCATAATAGACCCTTTAAATTTGTATACAGCCTAGGCTCTAAACATTCAAATTAGAGCCTACTTTTAAATAATGTTGAGAAATATGGTTTCAATACTGAAAATTTTTGTAATAGCTTTAAAATATATTTTTATTTTTATTTATAAAGTTTAAAGCTTAAAAAATGTTGTAGATCGACAAATCTATGAAAACTTGAAAATCTTGAAAATTGATGGTAAAAAAATACATTAAAAAATACGTTATTTCCAAAATTTGAAATCAAATTTTTTTCTCATGTCCATGCATCTTGATATCGAGATGATCAATTTGAGGATATTTTAGCATCAAAACAATCTCGTCTTGTGAAATTTTTGAGGGAGGCTCGAATGTGATTGTTTAGAGCCTCGGCTCAATATAAACTTTTCCCATTTAAAAAAATGCTTCCCATACTTTATTTGTTAATATTTAGAAAAAATTACATAAAAATCCCTTATACTTTGCGTTATTATCGATATACCAAATAGCTTCCGTTGTTACATTTATATTTGTTTTTTTCCTTTTACAACGTAATTTTTTTAAAAAAAACACTTCACCATTTTTCGGATATTGAACATCCGAATTGGTGGGAACTTCCGATATTCATCTTCCGAAACTAGGCCTAAATTTAAACGTTAAATTTCCTATTTCCAGATGATGAACATCTGAAATTAAGGAATTTTCGGATGTTCAACATCCGAAAATATCCCGATAGTTTAACGTTAAGTACAACATTTTCGGATGTTGAACATCCTAATTTAAGAGACTTTCGGATGTTCAATATCCGAAAACAGAGAAGACGAAGGTTTATTTAACTATCAGAGTATTTTCAGATGTTGAACATCTGAAATTCTCTTAAATTTTGATGTTCAATATCCGTAAATGTTATACTTAATGTTCAACAATCGGGGTATTTTTGGATGTTGAACAATCGAAAATCCCTTAATTTCGGATGTTCAACATCCGAAAATAGGACTTTTAACATTTAACTTTCAATTTATTTTCGGATGTTGAACATCCAAAAAAGAGTAAAGTGATCTTTTTAAAAAAACGAAATTACAAAAGGTAAAAAATAGACATACATGATAGAACGAAAGCTATTTGATATATCCATAATAACATAAAGTATAACGAATTTATATATAATTTTTCCTAATATTTATTCCGGCTACATTTTCTATCTCTTCTTTGAGTCTCACATATTTTCTCTCTCTTGCCATTTCATGCATCTCTCACCTTAATGAGCATCGAGTGAAGAGAAAGTCATACCATCAAGTTTCTCTCTCCTCGGTAAAAAACCAAAAAGGCCAAAAATGCCTATCTCATAACAAATGCCACCTGACCCCTTGTCTATTGATTAACCTAAAGTTTGACACTTATTTTTTCTAAACGTAACCTAAAAGTTTCACACATTCACCAAAGTAATAGATCGAATTTTGTTTCACTTCGCTCCAAGCCAAAAAAAAAAAATGAAAGGCTTCTGCCTCTTCGACCGAAGCGAAGTTAATAACATTACTTTTTACACTGCCATTGTACCACCAATGACTCTCTAAGTGTGGTCATAACTGTGCCACATGTGATTAACTCAATAAAACTCTAGAAACAAGTAGAGACAACGCGAGAGGGAGATATTTTGGGAAGATTTATCTAAAGAGAGGAGTGGGCTATGCGTCGCCTCCTACAATTCTTTCTCCCATCAACACTAGTTCACTTTAATTATTGACCTTTCGATCATTTTGACTCTTTCTTTATGTTTAGCGACTTTCATGATGTTAAGCCCATTTGTAAATATATTGCTCTTATGTCGTAATCAGTTCCAGCGTGAGATCTCCATTTTTTACCTTTTCTCGTTGTTAATGATGATGCAACTCAGTATGTTTGCTCCTTTTATAAAAGACGGGGTTTCCAACCAACAGAGTCAATGTAGTTTTCCCAATAACTCAATGAAAATTCTCTGTTAGAATTGTCAGCCAGGTAAATTCTTCTGCAATCATCTTTACAGATCTGTATTATGCTTATGTGGTCGACAAGGAGACAATGTGTTTCTCTCTTATTGCATCAACAGACTGCTACTGATCCGAGGTGTTTATGTTCGGATTTGCGCCGATCTCAGAGCGAGATCAATTCAAATCTCATATCGAATAAGTTAATTTTTTGGAATCTCTAGAGACTAGGGGTCGCTCAAATTATAGGCTAAGAAACATTCCATATCTCTAGAGACTAGGGGTCGCTCAAATTAGAGACAAATAAACTAGAATTAAAAGAAAATAATTAATCTAAAAGAGTAGAGGACGAGATACTTACTTGAGGGACCTGAAACCTGGAGTTTCGCACTCGAATCAGGATGATCTTCTCGTGCAACCTTCTATTCTTATGATGCTTTTTGTTTGTTGGATGTTGCTCGGTATAGCGTTATTTTTCCTAGATCTAGATTTCCTAAGGCTCAGAAAGGAGCTAGGGATTTTAGGTAGGGCATTCCCTAATGTTTCTATGGTTAGGAAATGGTTTTCCTTAATTTTTTACGAGATTTGCAGTCTCCTAATATTTATATCAAATTTCAAATTTGCTGGTAGTTTTGTGGAATTTTCCTGATTTCTTCTAAATTTATAGGATTTATCTAAGGGGTTTTACTATTTTCTATTATTATCTAGGAGTTTAGAGAGAGAAGCAACCCGAAATTATTTAGAGAGAGAAATTATCTCAAAAATTGAAGTTTTAGAGAAAAAACATATCTTAAAATTTCATAGAGAGAAACTATATCAAACTTTCGAGAGAGAAACTATCTCATATTTCAAGTTTTGGAGAGAGAAAGTACATTAAAATTTTAAAGAAAGAGGATACTTGAATTTTTAGAAAGAGAAACTATCTCCAAATTTTAAGAGCAAGAAATTATCTCATATTTTAAGGTTTAGAGAAATAGATTATCTGAAAATTTTAGAGAGTGAAACTAATTAAATTTTTCAAGAGAGGAATTGTCTAAATTTTTTTAGAGAGAAACTATCGCAAATTTTTTTTAAAGAGAGAAACTATATAAAATTTTAAGTTTTAGAGAGAGAGCGAGGCTCCCTCTTTAGCTAAGCGGTCAGCAGCATCGTTTCACTCCATGAAAATGTGGCTGAAGATAACTTATCTTCCTTGTCGGGCTGAGACAATGACTTCCATGGTTGATATCCAGGCCCAAGGACCAAGACATAAGATCTGGCTTTTTACACCAAGAAATCACATTAATTGAGTCACCTTCGATGATGAGAACGAAATGTTAGAATCTAGTTTAATAACTCTTCCTTTCAAAGCCTACAGTTTCAGCCTCATTAATATCCCAAAAATTCATGTGCCCTTGGTATTGCCATTGAACTGCCCCATTGGAATCTCCCAAGAGACAACCGAAGGCCATTAAGCACTCTTTGATATTTATATTTCCACCGAAGTTCAGTTTAAACCAACCTAGGAGGTGGCGTCAACCATAGGGAGATACAAGGAAAGCGTCTAAAAGAAGAAGCTCCTTGTGGCAAATCGGACGTGCTGCCACTGACCTTAGTCCCCATAGGACCGGCCCTGGCCCTGCTAGGCCATAAAGAGCGTGGTGCTAGCCCGGACCTAGCTCTATTGGGGTTGGCTTGGCTCTTTCGGGTCAAATAAAATAGAGAAAAAAACAAAAACAGAAAAAACAAAACAAAAGAATAAACAAAGTCAAGGACAAATGTATTAACATCCTACGCTAATTTTTTAACACAGGGTTTCAGATGGATCAAAATGCCCTCTAACTTTTTTAAAATTTCATCCTTGGACATTATTAGACATTCTCATCATTGTTGCATTTATTAAGGGTGATATTATGTTTACCAGAAATCATAACTTTATTTTTTTGTCTCGCTACATAGAAAATATTATGTTTACCAGAAATCATAACTTTATTTTTTTGTCTCGCTACATAGAAACATCTTTTTGGATAATATAACCAGCCAAAAGATATTCTACTCCCTTAAGAATATACCGTCCATTAACTACCTCCCGTAAATCCACGTAGGATTTGTTATTGGCCACCATGGGGATATATCTAGGTCAAGTTCAATAAAATAAGAAACGAATTGTATCCTATAAGCGCTTTGAAAAAATAAAATATCTCATGATTGTATAAGAACTGTCCAATTTCTAGAAGGTGAGATCTAAGTCTTAGAAATCTCAAATTTCAATATTTTTTTTTAGGATAATTATTTGGCTAGTGGTTGCCAAAATTTTGGATTGAAAAAATCCTCTCAAGTAAATCCTCTTACAGAGGGAGTAGAAATAAACTATGCTATACGAGCTTGATAAGATAAAAGCAAAAGCCGTGTGTTTTACTTGCTGCCCATCGTTTATACATACACATACATGGGCTTGTTGCAGTCATCGACAAGTGTTATGAGAAAACTACCGATTCAAAAATGAATTTTTATGCTTACTTGTTCTTAAGCCATTTATCATTGATTCACCATTTTTTTTTTTTTTCAAAGAAAAATGGGCTTTTTGAACAAATTTTCCAGGCTCGAAACTTTATATCATCGAGTGATGGCAAATGGGCTTATGAAACCAGGGTACGGTGGACCCAAATTCCAGTATATTTCCTTTTCAGAGGCATTGGTAGGAAATCACTAGAAGTCGCCTACACAAACAGGGCCTTATTTTCTTCTTACTTTGCATTTTACAATTGGAAAGATCCTTTTTTGGATAAATACTATTGGAAATGTCATCTCAAGTTTTCTTACGTACGTAATTTTCGTTCTTATGATGGGTTTTTGAGGTACGCTTTTCACAGATTATATATGTTTGTATGAAAAATGGCTTGACAGGCTTAAAGCGAAGCCCCACCTCATAACTCATTGAAAATTGCAATTCAATTATTGAAAAACCTTTGACATCGATCATCGTAGCTTGAACATTATGTTTGTGAAAAAAAATAAAAGGATTCAAAGCTCTAAAAAGAACAATTATTGTAACAAATTATCTAGGCCATCAATTTCGCCCCTAAAAATAAATTTTCGTAGATCTACAAGATTTCTATCATTTGTTAAGTTTCAAATTTTATTGCTGATATTGGAAATTGATTTTAGAACCATCATAGAAATTTCCATTGCAGACAGTACTTATGAACATCCGATGTGAAATTTCTGTTGCTGAAAGTACTTATGACACACACACACACATATCAGTTCCATCCTTATATTGGAGAAGGAAGATGCACCTTAAATTTTCTCTAGAGATGTCAACCCAATGTCGGAAATCTTATAGGTTTTAAAGTCTATCTTTAACCTTATTTACAAAAATTTATATTATGAAGTAGTACAGATCTAGCAAATCTATAAATACTTGAAAATCTTGAAAAAAGATAGTCCAGATAATTTGTTATAAGATGTCCTATTTTTAAGACTTGAAAACTTTTTTTCTTTATATCCATGCATCTTAAGTCAAGATGATCAAAATAGAAAGTTTTTCAACATCAGAACCCTCTCTTGCATAGGGATTTTGAAGTGTACCTTAGTTCAATAGGATAAGTCTAACACCCTATATAAACTATTTTTAACACACACACTCAAACAAACATAGGAAGTAATTTCATGTCACAATGTCAATGTAATATAATGAAACCACATTTCTAAGATATCATGTTTGATGTATTTGCATGACCTCAAATTTGACCTTTGAAGATTATCTCATTATTTTACAATAAAACCATTTCACGAAATCATTCCTTGTTTTTTTTTGTTAGCTTTATGTTTGTTTATTTAATTGATTGACAGTTTGAGGGTACCACCTTAAATAGAGCGGAATGTTGGACCAAGATTCGTGTAGCCGACCCCAATTATTTGGAAAAAAGATATGATGATAATGATTCAAATTATTGAAAGTAACAGTTTATGTTTTTCCATTTATTTTCTGATGGTTTTTTTTCTTTATTCAAACAATAATTCCATCAAATTTGATAATAAAATGCATGGAAGTGAATTGGAATTAAATAATGAATAATACGTACTAATTACTATGTTACGATTAGTTATCATTAGTTTAATATTAATATAAGAAACCTAATTAGATTTAATTCCATTTTGTTCATAGAATTTGATTTACTAGTATATTAATTAAGACTAAGGATAATAATTTAAGTTATATGTAATATATAAAAATAATGTAACGCATTACGCAATTGCATAGTTATAATGACAATGTTGGAATAGAATTAATAATATTAGTTTGTATTCCTATTATATTGGTAGCTAGTTATTATTTTCCACAACCTAATAATTATACTATTAATACTAGTAATAACAATTTCTATATGTGATAATTAATAAGCTTATAAAAATTTCAAACTATTGTATTTTTATAATAAGTAATATTGTCTATTAATATTTTCAGCAAGTCACCGTTAATTGTTATTGTTGTTATTGTTATTATTGTTGTTGTCGATGCTGCTGTTATTGAAACAAAGGGTTTACTATAGTTATTTATTGGTGTATAAAATTATAATAAAAAAGTCATTGTTGTTACTATTTATAATTCTGTAATTGAAATTATAATTATAGTTGTATTATTTATATTACTTTATAAATATTGTTTCAAAAATTTGTGAGTTCAACTGCCCAAAAAACGAATTGTGTATTTAGTTAAAATGTTCATATAATCATTATGTGCAATTTTCTACATGATGTTCTTCTATTAATTTCAGCCCAGGATTTCTTGGGAAGAGATAATCACAATCTTTACATACTTGTATTACGTAATAATAGTAGAAATTGTATGTAATGAGACCATTTTCTTTTGATACAAAGTGTTCACAATTATTTACAACCATCTCATGGGAAATCAAATAGTTTGTTGAGTCACGAAGTTCGAAAAAATATCATTTGAAGCTTGACCTCGGTCAATAGAATAAATGCAGGCATCTAATTTCACATCCAATGGTCGAGACTAATTATGACCACTTTGTATTGAAGATAAATGCTCTCATTATATACTTTTTTATAATTGAAAATGCGTTGTGATTGAAGATCTTTTTCTTAATTTTATTAGTAACATATATGGTTTGGTAGTTATACGAGCACAACGCATTAATGATATGTAATTCCTATTTATATATTCATTATTTAATTATGTGATTGAAATATTCATATCCATCTAGTAATGTTTTTTATAACACGTGTGTCTGTTAGAAGTAATAATATTGCAACAGTAATATTTTAGCATTATAATATTTGATTATCGTTATGGAATGTTAGTAATATTATATGTATTATAAAAACCTAATAAAACTATATTTTATAATTATATAATTGTAATTATCATGTTAATTACATTATTATAATAATATTTATAAATATTTTATTAAGAATTGTAAATTAATTGCAGTAGTACTATTATTTTTAGTTATGAAATTCTACAGTCCACCAAAGAATCAAATTCTCAAATTTCATGTCAGAATATCACAATGCATTACGTTATGTATTTCTACAGTCCACCAAAGAATCAAATTCTCAAATTTCATGTCAGAATATCACAATGCATTACGTTATGTATTTCTAAGATTTTGTTATTATTCATGTAGGGAAAAAATTTATATAGAGCCAAGGCTCTAAATAATCAAATGAGAGCCCAACACAAAAATTTCACTAGAAAATGTTGTTTTGATGCTCAAATATCCTCAAATTGATCATCTCGACATCAACATACATGGACATGGGAAAGAAATGGATTTCAAATTTTGAAAATAGTGCATCTTGGAAGGCATTTTTGGAACGTTAATTTTCAAGATTTACAAGTTTTTATAGATTTGCTCGATCCATACTATTTATAAAACTTTAAATTTTATAATTTAAAATGAAAACATATTTTAAATTTATTACAAAGATTTCTAAATTGAAGCTACATTTGTCAACACCATTCAAATGTGAGCTTTACTTAGAGCCTCGGCTCTATACAAACCGCACCCTATAATATGTTTTTACAATTATTGTGTACTTTATAAAATAAACTTTTATTTATACTAATTTAATAATCATAATTTGATTTCTAAAAGATTAGTATTTCATGACACGCGCAACCGATCGGATAAGAAATAAACCAGTATATATCTGTAGAAATATGGATGTGAGCCCATGCAAAAGAACGTGTGTCGTCCACTTATAAGCACTCTTGTTTAATTTTAAATTTTGTTCTACATAATGAGAGGTTATTTTGACTTAGCTGCATGAAAATTAAAAAAAAAAAAAAAAATTAAGAAGAAAAAAAAGGATGATTGTAGATACCCCTAAACTGTACTTTCTAGACATGCTCCAATGTACTACCTTTGAAATCACAATACTAGACCCAATACGATTTACTTTTGTATCCAACCCCAGAAAAAGAAAGTTTAAGGAAATACTAGACCCAATACGATTTACTTTTGTATCCAACCCTGGAAAAAGAAAGTTTAAGGAAAAAATACCTGATATATTTAAGATAATTTCTCTTTTTAAAAACTTAGAATTTGAATTTTCAAAGAGAAAGACTATCTTATAGTTTTTTGTGACAAAAACTATCTTAAATTTAAATTTTTTAAAGATAAAAACTATCACAAATATCAAGTTTTTAGAGAGAGATAATCTCTAAAAAATTTTGAAGCCCGGAAAGAGTGAAGGAATGGGAAATGATGTGGGTTTACAAATGGGATATTTTCGCCCTAAAAAAGTTACTTTCTCACTTGTGGGGTGGATACAAAAATACATACTAGTAGTGTTAGTGTTGCGGTTTAAAAAATGTTCGTTGTGGGCATGCCTGTAGAGTATACTCAAGTTGGTATTTATAATTTTTCCTATAAAAAATGGCACCCAAAAAAGATAACAATAATTGAAGAGTGTGAATACTATGCTCCCACAGAAGCGTAATTTACATTTATTCCCTCGTGCAAGTCATTTACTTGATTTTTTTTTTTTTTTTTGGAATTTTGGAATCAAAAACTTTTTAGAATTTGAGTTCTTGAACATCAAAATCATTCCCTCTAAAACTTGGATAGTTCTAGTGAAATCTTGGAATGCCTTTTAAAAGGCACATAGAGCGTGAGGGTGAAATTTTTTCAATCTATGAGGCCATCTACCATTGTTATAAGGAGGTCATAATAGCTCCTAGTCCTTATATGTCAAATTAAATGGATAAGGACGATTTAGATTTTAGGTCAACTTTTATGAACTGCTTACATGGAAGTATTCATCCTTCTCTAGTCACCTTACTTAAAACATGCTTGGGAGTTGTTCCCCCCGTATTATTACTTATTTGTCACAAGAAATTGTATTTAAAATGATCCATCGTTTTACATGCTTCTTTTCAATGAGTTTTACCTTCTTTGGAATATACCTAATTTCATCGTTAACAAACTTCTGGTGTTGGTTTTTTTTTCTGAGCATTCGTTTCAAGCATGGAGCAATGGTAGGCTTCATCCAGAACGACATCGGGTGACGCTAAAGGGGCATGAGGACAGATATTCTTGTGGGGTATTTTCGTTCCCAATTCCAAATGTATTGATTGAGAGCCCCTCGAGAGCTCGTGGACAAAGACCACCCAAAGCTTTTTAAACCCTTCAGTTTCTATGATTACTATGACTTCTACCTCATCAAAAAGATGAATCAAAAGGACTACGGCCTCAAGGAATTCGCAGGCATCTGACATGGGGCCGAACTTGAAGTCTCCCCCTTTCACAATTATCATTTGATTCCATCACTATGCTTAAAGAAGGACTCGTGTGATCTAGCCGGAGTGTATAATAATTTGTTGTTTTTTTTTTTCAATTCTTTTTCTTTTCCTCACGGCTTAGATCAGTCATAAGTAATCCTTTTACAATATAATAACTTCAAATAAAAAAAAAAAATTAATATAGTGGGATCTCATGAACTTGAAGCCACTCAAAAACCTTTCTTTCAATAACAAAGAAAAGATACAACTTATGCTTGTGAATAAAAGACAAAATAAACAAATATGTAAGAAACAAAAGAGGGTACCAGATATTACCTCAACCGGGGTTCTTATGCCCCATACCGAGTCACCACCTTTCGATGACACGGGATCTAATGGTCAACATTCAATTTCAATCAGGAAAACAGTTTTGGACAAGTCACACCAATGAAACATGAACCTCTTTGCTCACAAATTTAATGGCTAGGTGAACTCCTTTGATAACCTAGTTTGAGAGAGATGTTTCTCTTTCTACCACGCCCTATAGACTTCGACCCAATGTGAGATGAGAGATGATGGGATATAAGAGACCAACCATGAGAGATATAGAGTGGGGGCATGCCCTCCTTAGGGTTTTCTTTGAGAGGAGAGAGAGTTTCTGTCACACCCCAAGAATTTACAATACTGTTATTCCTGAGATGTGACAAACAAAACATATATACATCTATTGATAGGACAAATTTACAGTGGCAAGGTCGTACAAAGTAAATAAAGAAAGCTAGCACAACAACAGTATCTTCCAAGGTTGATCTTGACTAGCACTAAAAATGAATCCGCAGTTATCCTGAAAAATCTTTACCATAGTTTGATGAGTTTGGCTACTCAGTAAGCGATCATCATAATCCTAAAAATAATCATGATTGAAACATATCAATATTTTCCAAAATGAGATCTATTAACAGAATTGCATCAACAGTTTCACTTTCAATAAATGTATAATTAAGTATAATCCGAGTAGTTGAAATGCTTATAACACTTTTAACGGCAGTGCATAATTCAAAGGATTTCACAAAATACCCTACTGGTGTCTCAAGTAGGTCACCTATATACCCCATCAGCGTCCTGATGGGTCCACTTAATCCTTATCGGCGTCCCAGATAGGTCCACTTAATCCTTGCAGGTCCACTTATACCTCACCGGTGAATCGGATGAGTCCACTTAATCCCTATCGGCATCTCAGATAGGTCCACTTATACCTCACCGGCGAACCGGATGAGTCCACTTGCATACTTAAATTATTTCTAAATCTCTTTAAACATTCGAAAGCAGCAATATCATGTACTCAACATATCACTGAAATCATTAATATGAATTTCACTTAAACCATTAATAACAGTCACTCTCTATAACATTTCAAAAATAACCAATCAAATACTTTGGGCTCAAATTTAGAAAGGTAGTAGTTTGTAAAGGCATTCTAGCATAATTGCCAATTTAATATGTATAAAAAAAACTCTTATAGAAATTCAAGAATACGGAATTATCACAATTTATGGGATATCAATCCACAAATAAACATTTCACAACAATACTATAATCAATTGCAAAAATGTTAATTTTTAAATAATAAGGCAGTCATTTGCACATGAATTTTACAATGTCTAAATATTCAAAACAGTAGAAAGAAATATCACAATTTTACTAAAAGCAGAAATATCACATTTATTTCTAATAATTTGATAGTATCTAAAATTTTCTAACAATAGCCAAGAAAAATAAATAAATTTATTTTTCTAAGAATTTACAGCATTTAAAATTTCTAACATAGATAAAATATCACAATTTTTATTAAAAAGATTATTTTTCAAGATAATGAGGTCATGTGCGCATAAAATTTATCGCACCTAAAATTCATGATAATAAGCAGAAATAATTATTTCATTTTATTTTTAAAAAGAATGGATTATTTTTCGAGACAATGAGGTCACTTACACATAAAACTGATAAAATAAAGATCCTAGACGGAAATATCACTATTTATTAAAAATAGACTATTTTTCAAGAAGACGATGTCACTTACTCACAAATATTTGAGAGGGAGCTTCCGATAAAAACTCGGTTTGAGAGAGGAGTTCACCGTGTTTCGACCAGAGAGAGAGAGATCTCAAAATTTTCTAAGGTGGGAGTGCTCACCTCCCCTATTTAAATTCTTATAACGTATTATTATAATATTTTATTACGCTCTACCTCATACCTGAGGTGTCGCGTTAAGCGTCTGCTTTTAACATATGAAAACCACGTCCGCTAAAGGACGTTGCCAGCTGCAAGCAGCAACTGCAAAGGCTGCAAACAAAAGCAGCAGCAAAAGTTTAAACCGAGTAAAAGGTTTTGAAAATAGTGATGGTCCCCAAGGACCATCATACTCAATCAGACCATCACCTATTTAAAAGCATCTTTTCTCCTTTTTTTTTTTTTTTTTTTTTGAAATTTTAGGATTGTTACAGTTTCCAAGATTAGAGTAGTTTTTTCTAGGTGGGGTGTGCCCTAATTTTCATTAGAGAGAGAGAGAATTCCTCTACTAAGGGTGTGCCCCTCTTATTGCATATGGGTGTGAGAAGAGAGATTTTAGTTGTAAGAAATATGTTGTAGAGATTTGGGTAGGTTACTCCCCTTTAAATAGTGCTTGAACAAATTTAGGGTTTCTTAGAGTTTTCTTGAGCTTGCCACTCATGTGAGATTGAATATGTATCATTGATCATGGGTAACTTGTGGGGTGAGAGATATGAGTTATCCATTCTATAGATAGGTCATCAATATCCTATGTATGGTGCTAGAACTATTATCCCCTATTTATTAAACCATTTTTCCATCAATTAATTCAAATAAAATATTAATATATAACAATATTATCCTTTCTTATTTTATGCATAGCCTTTTCTTACAAATCAAATATCATTCAAAAATTTCCTCAAGATTTAAGCTTTCTTAAAACAAAACAAACTTATCTCTCAAGAGTTAGAACATTATTACAAAATATAAAAAGTGTCCTAGGTGGGGTGTGCCACCCATTGTGGCACATAATGGGCCCCATCCAATTTGCAATGGTTGGACCAAAAGTCCTATTAAGCGTCCCAAGTAATTCTATTATTATTTATTTTTAAAAAAGCATAAAATAATTATTTGAATATTTAAATTATTTTAAAATCAATATCTCTGTTGTTATAAATTCAAATTTGATAAATAAAATATCTATAGATTTAGTTTGTCCGGATCTTTATGATAGAGTACCCTTTCATGATAGAGTACCTTTATATCCGAATATCCATGTAGCTAAAAAGAATCGTGGGACTGTAGCAGCTCCTACTCAATTATTGCACATATAATATATACATTCTTAGCATTCTTATGCCTATATCAAGAGGTAGTATAGAAAGTCTCATGCAGTAAGTAATTCAACTCCCATTGGTTTCACAATTTGTAAAACCTTCTTAAACCACAAAGGTTCAACCATACTTGTCATGTTGGTAGTAAATCCATACGAACCAAGTTATTTAATCAAGCACAACATGTATCAAGGAAGCATAACAAGATGACCTTCCTACGACATTCCTTATGGCTCAAGGTTTTAGGTAATTGAGGATTCTAAATAACTAGAAGCATGAGTCAAGCCATATGAGTATTTAAAAATCATTACATGAATAAATGACAATTTTTTCCAAAGTTTATAAATACCTTTAAGACAAAATGTTTTTCTCTTTAATCAAAAAGCTATTGTCATGGTATGTATACATTCACAAGCAATAATTAGATAACAGTATGGCGATTTAGGATGATTTTCCATAAAGACTTAGGGGACCTACTAAGACTATGGGGTTTTCTCAAAACCATATTCATAGTCTTTGGTTTTTTTCAAATCATCTAATTTAATTTTAAAATACATGCTTAGTCTTTAAAAATCATTTTACCACATTCACCAACCAAGTCATGTTCACAGCTACAAAAACAAGTCATAAAGTCCATATTACAATTTTATCTAAAATAACGCATGACTAAAGAATGGTTATCAAAATCTCGACAAATTGCTTCATTTTGGCAAATATGGAGACTTATCAAGAGATCATTGTCACATGCAACACATTATATTACTGGATATTATTGGGAGGATGGTCACTTAGACGGAGTTCCATCTGAACACTCCATTTGTGCTTACATATTGGAATGAGTCACACCCAACTCTCTTGTTTCTTAATTAAGCTCAAAACCCTTGATCAAATCACATATCTAAGTGTATCACTACCTTAAGTAGTTTATACTCTAATACAAGAAGGCGTAAAAAAACACAGGGTATTTATAAACCGGCTCTATCAAATTTGTTAGCACTTATCACTTAATGTCCATCCATGCTATACGCATTCATAAAACAAATAGCCAAAAAAAAAACAAAAAAGTATATGAAATATAAAAAGTTACTGAATCCTCTTTCCTTATATGACCTTACGATGTAATGTGCGATAAATTTCATAACTCAAAACCATGTAGTGTGGTACTTGGACTTTCTTGATTCTTTGTTTTCACTTGTAGACAAGCTTTTGTTATCTAAAAGAGCACACAACTGATGGAGAATTTATTGGTTATCGATTTCACAAGTCATGAAGTGTCTATCTTTACAGCACTTGGATTCTCTTTTTTTCACACTGTGAAGAATTGTTCTTCATCGTATAACTCAAAATATCACAAATTCGATTCTCTCACTGATCTTTAGAGTTTCTAACCTGCCACCAAGCCTCTCTATATATCCATTTATTTCAAAGAAAGCAAGATGTTTTATAGGTATTGTGTTTTTTCGTCTTTTTGCTATTTCGAGATTGAACACTCGTCACATAGAGTATCATATTTCGTCAACTTTGTATTACTTCTCTCTGAAGTTTTACTATTATAAACCATACTCATGGCATGCTATAAAACTTTTAAATGAGCCCTAAAGAGGTCTCCATTATGGTGAATCCAAATAATGCTACATCTTTTAATTTATGTCTTTTAATATATGTCTTAACATGCTACATCTTTTAATTTACTGCAGAATAGAACATGAACATCCCATGATAAAATATGATATCTCTCAACTCATAAAGAGTTTATCTTTGAAATATTTTAAGTATTGAAATAGACTAAAAAATATAAAATAATGCGTTGTTCCATCCCTAAATCACATCATTTAGTGGTCTACGATTTAGTGACATTTATATCACAATACAATTTTCTTAGTAGAAAATCAAGTTGCGCACCTCTCAATAAAAAATTTGTTTCTCTCAATCTTCAAAGAATTTAATCTATAAAGCTTTTGATTGAAAACTAGACTCAAAACTAAAGAATAACATTATGGTGTGAATCCCAAATAATAATTTTTTTCAAAGAAATAATGTCATAAAATAAATCAGACTGCAGAATTCAAGGTTGAATACTACTATCTAGTATGATAGTGTTTTCTCTCCACCCTCATGGATTTTCCCTTTCAAACCAATTTTGTTTGAAAGTAGACACAGAATGATAATATATTTATTTTCACAAGCCTCATATCATCATGTTAAGTAGGGATGATAAATATAGCTATTCATGTCTCAAGGAAGAACACGCCAAACTGCTGAAAATTAAGGATGACCTATTATCAATCTTGAAGTTTTATTCCTCTCTTCCCATAGATATTTCTCTCTCAAATAAATTTTATTAAAAACTAGACTCAAAATGGAAGTTTAAAAACTTAGTGTGGGACTTAAAACATTCTATTAAGAATGAAAATAAAATCACGACCTCCAAGTCATTGAGATAGTTTTTGTTGCCGAAAATAACACTTTCAAATCACAAAGGGGTTTCTTCATAAAGTCATTTTTTTTAATGTATACTCAATTTGATGGGCTACAATCAAATTTAAGCTAAAACTAAAATCATATGATTGGGTGAAAATTTCAAGGAAAACAATTGCCAGTTCTTGGATTATGCACGGTTAAAACTGACACCCTTAATTGATAATTCTATAACTCTCAATTCCTTAAGAATCTCCCATTGAAATTTTGCAAGTAGATTCTACTCTCAAAATCACATCTTATTATTCAGGTATGCAATTGAAAAATAACCTACTATCTTCTTCATATCACTACTCCAAAATACTACAGATTACTTATTCTGTAGAATGCCTTTTTCGGTGTTTGAATATTCCAATAATTCCCAACTGGAGGTGTATTACTTGAGAGCAAAGGTCATTAGTTTTCTTATTTCTCATTCCAAGCTAAATCTAGAGTCAAAGTAAAGAGAAAAGACCGATAATGATAACAAGTATTAATAACTGTAATACCAATAAAAGAATGACTCGTGCGGTTTAGCAAAGTATATAATATTTTTTTTTCTTTCTTTTTTCAATTTTATTTATGTTCTCATGGACTAGATCACTCACAAGTATTCCTTTTTATAATATATTAAATTCAAATAAAATAAAATAAAATAATACAAAAAGATCTCAAGAACTTGAAGCCATTCAAAAACCTTTATTTCAATAACAAAAAAAAAACACTTATGTTTAGGAATAAAAGACATAATAAATAAATATGCGAGAAACAAAAGAGGGTGTTGGAGATTACCTCAACTGGGCTTCTTACACCCTATATCGAGTCACCACCTTCTGATGACATGAGATCTAATGGTCACCTTTCAATCTCAACCGGGAAAGCAAGTTTTAAACAGGCCACACCAATGGAACTTGAACCATTTTGATCACAAATTCAAAGGTTAGGTGAACGCCTTTGATAAGCTAGTTTGAGAGAGATGTTTTTCTTTCTACCACACTCTATAGACTTTGCCCCAATGTGATACGAGGGATTATGGGAGATAATAGAGATACCATGACAGAGATAGAGTGAGGCGTGCCCCCTCTTAGGGTTTTCTTTGAGAGGAGAGAGAGTTTCCAAGATGAGAGAGATCTTTTTTCTAGGTGGGGCGTGCCACTTAATTTTCATAAGAGAGAGAGAGAGATAGATAGAGAGAAGTCGTCTACTAGGTGTGTGGTCCTCTTATTGCATATGGGAGAGAGAGGAGAGATTATAGGTGTAAGAGATATGGTGTAGAGATTTGGGCAGGGTAATCCCCTTTTTATAGTGCTTAAAAAAATTTAGGGTTTTCTTTGACTTGTGGCGTGAGAGATATGAGCTCTCTATTTCATAGATGGGCAAGCAATATCCTATAGAAGGTGCTAGAACCATTATCCCCCACTTCATAAACCATTTTCCCATCAATTAATTCAAATAAGAAGTTAATATATGATAATATCATCATTTCTTATTTTATGCATAAGCCTTCTCATACATATCAAAATATCATTCAAAAATTTCTTCAAAGCTTAAACTTTCTTAAAACAACACAAACTTATCTCTCAAGTTTTAGAACTTGACTACAAAAAATAGAAAGTATGCAAGGTGGGCGTCCCACCCATTTGTGGCACATAATTGGCCCTACCCAATTTGCTATGGTGGGCCCAAAACTCCTATTGGACCTCCCATGCAATTATATATATATATTTTTAGAAAAACATAAAATCATTATTCGAATATTTAAATCATTATATAATCAATATCTCTATTTTTATAAATCCGAATTTGATAAATAAAATATCTAGAGATTTAGAAAAATTTAAATAAAAAGTATAAAAATCATATACTATGAAAATAAACAAAATTAAATACTTTGATAGAAAATGATCCATATGGTCTAGGAATAAATATCCACTGTGACACTCTATGTCCAACTGTGAACTACAAACCACACATGTTTTCTCAAACCAACTCAGCATTGCCCATGACCCACAGTTCATACAGAAGATCATTAGTGGGCCACCAAAGTCTAACCGATGGGCAAGGGTTCGCAGTCCCAATATGTAGATTTTAGGTCCCCCTGAAAACGAAACAAAAATCATCCTGACTTGATGCAATCCATTGCTAGGTAATGCAAAGGGGATATCTCTCGCACATGTACATGCTTCACCCTGAAATGTGGCTATCTTTCTCAAAAACAGCTATCAAGGTGCATGCCGTGTGATTGTATAAATGATGAGGCTTTGGCCCAATCTCTGAAGGCCATCATCACACACAAGGGTCACACAGTCCCTCAGCTCACTCTTCTGGACATACTCTTATCAGTTTGTTTCTCTGTATCCACGTAACATAAGTTTTCCCCAACCAGACTGACCTAGCACATTAAGCACAATCTAGTATTGGCAAACATCATTTACTTAGTATGGTCCACACGAGACAACTCTCCCACTGAGTTCATGTTCCATTATGTAATTCTTTTACAAACACTCATAAGGCCTGTAATGGCCACACATACCGAACATATGCGAGTTACTCGGATTTCATTAATTAGTTCCAAGTTGATTACTTGCTCTTACAAAGTGGATGAATCAACTGTTGTTGCAATTGAAGTATCTGTGATGTAATGGTGGCACACTGCTATATGTCTTGTGGTGTGCCAATGTTGAATAAGAGCTCGAATGAGGACGTGTTCTCTTTTTCTTTTTCTTTTTTTTTGACTAAGGAAAGCTCAGCTAGTATCCAAACACAGATGTAAATTACTCATAGGTTGGCTATGTTTCATTTACTTCATTGTTCATTTTCTCTTTATTTCTTTTTAATCGTAGTGGTTGAAAATATTGCAAAAGTGATCAGCGTTCATGTCTTAATGAACATCATCACTTACTGGGATGTGGGTGTTGGATATGGTGAGATCCAAAATCACCTCCATAAAGAAATATTTGTATTTGTAAGATTGATATTGATATTGACGAGTTTTCATAGTTTTGGTGATTCTTATTTTGTGGGATAGGAAGTCTTTTGTTTCTAGGAAACCAAAATATACATGAAATAAATATATTTCCTAATGGCATAAGGATTTCTATTTAGTATATATATAGACGAAGCATCTACAAAACGCCTATAGGCGAAGTTTTACAGTACTTCACCTACACTTCATCACCAGCCAAAGTTCATGACACGGTTTTTGGTACTATTTTAATTTTTATAATTTTTATACTAGTCGGATTTATCTAAAATTTGGGGCGTGTGTACTTATGACCAAGTTGCACTAAAATAAAATATTAAAAAAATAATAGTCATAAAATAAAAAGATGAAATTAGGCCTAAAACTTTATAGGGGTATTTTACATAATTTTTATCATTCAAATTATTTGTTTTATATTTTATTCAGGTGCATGTCATTAAGTGCACACACCTACAAAATTTCTGATCATTATGGTTTGTAAAAAAATATTAAAATTCAAGCATTATCAGACATTTGTGATCATGTGATAAATTTTGAACGGTGATAAAGCCGTAGGTGAAGTACTGTAGAACTTCACCTATACAATGCAACGGTTGTATTATTGTATAATGAAACGACACATCTAGAAAACAATGTTTGTGGTATTTGTATGACCCTAAATTTTGCACACACACTCTCTTTATCTCAATAATCAATCCGCCCCAAAAAAAGTTCAATTTGAACCTTAGATATGGTCAAAATGAGTCCCCACCAAAGACGAATCTAGACCATTCATTTTGTGAATTTCAAGATTTTAGCCTTTATAAATTCAAAATCATCTTTTTTAACATTGTTCATCTAATGATAATAACGTTATCCAAAAAAATTAGAAATGAAAAAATTCTTCTAAGACCTAGATCTAAGTATCTCACCAAAATGAACGGCCTATGTTAATTGGGCTAAAAAAATACTTTCTAGGTTGTGTTTTCAATTTTTTTTTTTTGTGATTGTTCATTAGAATGAAAAAGGTGTATATTTCAAAATTTAGATCAAACAAATGGCCATAAGATGGTTTTTTTAGGTTGTTGCATCATATTACTATACAACGGTTGCTAGAAATCATTGCTCATATATATATATATATATATATATATATAAGAAAAGTCTTCCCAATGCCTATAGGAAAAAAAAAACAGTGATTTCACCTATCCTCATCGACTTCCAAAGTTCATCGCATCGTCATGATTATTTGGTCCTATTTCATTTTTTATTTTTATTTTTATAAAAATTTGAATGATTTGAATTTTAGAGCGTGTGTACATCTTAATGAGACGCACCAAATAAAATATAAAAAAAAATAATTCATAAAATATTTTAATCAAAATACCCTTGAAACTTTCCTTTTCAAGGATATTTTGGTCAATATTTTTTATGTAAAATATTTTTTTTGATATTTTTCGTAGATTTTTTTATTTCTGATGAACACAAACTATAAATTTCAGATCATTCAGATTTGAAGAAAAAAATCGAAAAATTAAATACTACCAGACAATCGTGACCATGCGATGAACTTTAGATGGTGATGAGGGTAAGCGAAATCACTGTTCATTTTCGCCTATAAGCATTTTGTATTATCTTTCATACATATATATATATATATATATATATATATATATATATATATATATATATATATATATATATATATGTAGGAAAAGTCTTCCCAACGCCTATAGGTGATAATGAATAGTGATTTCACCTACCCTCATTACTGTCTAAATTTTATTGCGTGGTCATGATTGTCTGGTAGTATTTTATTTTTCATTTTCTTTCTATAAATCGGGATGATTTGAAATTTGGAGGGTATGTATATCCTACTGAGGCGCATCTAATAAAAATTTTTAAAAAAATATCTGCGAAAAGTAAATTGACCCCTTGAAACTTTTCGGTGATATTTTGGTCAATGTTTTTCATGTAAATTTTTTTTTTTTGTATTTTTCAAATATTTCTCTATCCATAGACAGTGAGTTCGACTACCTCCATCACCGTCCAAAGTTCATCCCACGGTTAGAATTATCCGGTAGTCTTTCATTTTTCATTTTTTTTCTGCAAATTGGAATGACCTAAAATTTGGAGCGTGTATTCATCAAAAGTATGGAAATCTTTGAAAAATATAAAAAAAATATTTTACATGAAAAGCATTAACCAAAATATCTTTGAAATATTTCGAGAGTATTTTGATCAATTTATTTTTCACGGATGATGTTTTTTATATTTTTATTAGATGCGCCTCAGTAAGATGTACATACCCTCCAAATTTCAGATCATTCCGATTTGTAGAAAAAAACTTAAAAATAAAATACTGTCGGACAATCTTGAGTGCACGATGAAATTTGGACGGTGATGAGGATAGGCGAAATCACTATACATTTTCACCTATTGGCGTTGGGAAGACTTTTCCATACGTACGTACATACATACATACATACATACATACATACATACATACATACATACATACATACATACATACATACATACATACATACATATATATATATATATATATATATATATATATATATATATATATAGGGTGTGGTTTATATGGAGATGAGGCTATAAACAATCAAATTAGAGCCCACCTTCAAATAATGTCGAAAAATGTGGTTTCAAAACTAAAACGTTTTGTGAGACCCTTAAATTATATTTTCTTACTTAGTTATAAAATTTAAAGTTTCAAAAAAAGTGTAGATCGAGCTGATCTATGAAAATCTTAAAAATTGACAGTCCAAAAATGCGTTACGCGATGCATTATTTCCAAAACTCGAAATTCATGTTTTTCTCATGTCCATGCATCTTGATATCAAGATGATCAATTTGATGATATTTCGGCATCAAAACAATCTCTTCTAATGAAAGTTTTGAGGTAGGCTCTAATTTGATTATTTAGAACCTAGGCTCTATATAAACTTTTCCCATATATATATAATGAGTGAGAAAGAGATATGTGAGCCCTATTTGGTTTAACTTATTTGAAAGGTAAATTTAACTCTAGAGAGAGGCAAGGGCCTTTGACATAGAGAAGGAGGAGCCTGAAGAGGGAAGTGAGCTTCTAGTGAGAAAATCAGAATATCCGTGCCTCATGTGAAAGAGAGGCTTGTTTCTTGTGAAGAAGCTATTTCCATGGATATTTTTTTGTGGTATTCCCTTACTAAAGAGAAAGTTGGTTTCTTGTTGCTCTCGCATCTCTATCTGTTGTGTTATTCAATGGTTGCCAAAAGTAAAGAGTATAAGCAATGACAATTGATGTTGCTCAAGAGACTAGTTTCAGGGATTGTTCGTCTAGAGATTATCAATGGTTAGTAAAATACCTTCTGTGTCCCAAAATATATGATGCAATCTCATAAGTATAGTAGATTTTAGTTTGTCATGTCTGTAGATGCAGCCCTTTGGGGTGAATTATATAATGTCTGATGCATTTTGTGTTATTTCCGTCTTGCTTTAATTTCTTACTTAGTGTCGGTTGTGTATTTATTGCTCTTTATTACCAATCGGGCTTTAGAGCTCTCGTTCACAAAAAGTGGCATTTTCTTGCTTTATTTTTCTTACAAATGGTATGCAAAGTTTGTAGTTGAGAAATTTGATGGTAAGCACAATCTTTTTCAGTAATAATGATAAAAGAAATTATTTGGCAAAAAGGGAAGATTCCATAAAACTGTCTTATTAATGTTGGCATGATAAGCAAGTGATTTTGATATCGAAGTGGAGATTGTTGGATATGGTGCGACCCAAGAATATCTCCAAATAAGAAATCCTATATTATTCAGATTGATATTGATACGGATGTGTTTCTATGTTTATTCAGACTTATTTTGTAGGATATGAAATCTCTTATTTTTTTTAAAAAAAACAAATCATACAAGAAATAAATATGTTTCTTAACAAGATAAGGATGTTTGTTCGTTTAAGATTCATAACTTATGAGAGAAATGAATATGTAAGCCCTGTTTGAGTGACTTGTGGAAAATGTAAACTTCCCTCTAGTGAGAGGCAAGGGCCTCTTGCACATAAAAAGAGGAGTCTTTAGAGAGAACTTAGCTTCTAGTGAGAAAATTTAGCTTCTAGTGAGAAAACATAGTATCCATGTGAGATTTTAGTTGGTATCCCCTTTGTAGAGAGAAAGACGGTTTTTTTTCACTCTCGCATCTCGTCCTGGTGTGTTCGGTAATAATTGCAAGAAGTAAAACAAGGTCGGGAGAATAGTTTCAAGGGTTGTTCGACTGGGTATTGTTGACGGTTAGTAAAATACCTTTTTTATCCCAAAGTCTGTGATGTGCTCTCATTCGTATAGTGGGGTTCAATTTTCCATGCCTATGGATGTAACCCTCTCGTGTGAAGCATGTAAAATCTTGATGTTCTTTTTGTAATATTTTCTCTTTCTTATTTTTCTTTCTTTTTGTTAGCTGTATTTTTTTTAACTCTTTGTTTGTCAAAAATCGACCTGTTGGATTTTAGAGCGTTCATGCACAAGAAAAGGTTCCCTAATTATAAGATTGGTCTTAAGTTTGAACTAGATGTGAAAGTAGTGGGTCTTACGGTCTTATGGTCAAATTGGATAATCGTAATGGAGAATATGGGATTATAATTTTATAGACATCCACTAAAAGTAAATCAGTTAATCCTTATGGACTTTTGTAGTGAGTAATATTGAAGGTGGACATGTTATATCGTGGTATTGTTTTTGAGAAGTAGTTGGGTTGTGAAGAAAGAAGGCGAGGGAAAATGTAATACCATGGGGTTGTGAAGTAAGTTTCAGATGATCGCAGGTAATAGAGTCATTTTGATGTTGAATAATGAAATCGAATCCAATAGAATTATTAAGCAGAAATTTGGGAGATTTAAGGGGTCACTAATGTCTTTAGAAAATGTCTAACTCCATATGTTGTAAAGTGTCCGTTGTGTTTTGGAAAAAAAATCTATGAAGATAGTTTTGGAAAAAAACTTTGAAGATATATCTTAGGCATGATGTTTATCTAGGAAATTTGATCATGGGTATGACGTGAAACTGTTAAGACCCTTCCCGAGCATGACATCAAACTGCAAAATTTGTCCAAATCATGGCTGACTCTAAACTACTGACCAAATCATTTTTCAAAAAGATCCCCCATTCAAAATTTCAAATTGTGTGCGTCGTGATTTCCAAAACCTCAATTTCTTTGTTAAAAACAGTACGTCTGCTATTTAGTTTTGTTTTCAAAAAGTCTTTCTTTTATTAAATTTTTAAAATATTTTCTAAAGAAAAGGAATTGGAAAAATCCGTGTGTGACGTAACCAATTTTCTGCCTTCTGAAAAAGTTTTTGAAGTATGAATTAAAAACCTTTCGGAAACTGTTTGTAGTAAAAGAAGCCTTTCCTGCATAAAATTTCTAGGAAGTGGGAAAGGGAACCAAGGAGAAGGGGACAAAATAAAAAATTGAAATATTGAAAGTTGGGATTTTGAGAACCTAACGTTATGTGGTATAGCTAAAAAATCCAATTAAGAGTCCGATGAAGATCACCATGAAAAAACATCCTTAAAAAAACTGATATCCAGAAAACCCTAAGATGAAAATACTCTACATCACTAGTTTTGATGGCATGGAGTTTCAAGGATGCTTAAAAAATTGACTGGTATGCCATCCAACCATTTGGTATTAGGAGGGAATGACAAAAAAGGGTTGTTATAAATCTGTACTTCTTGACCGCTCACCGTTCCCTCAAAATACAAGGTGCGCCAAAAATGGCCAACTTGAGATAGCCAATACTAAGAAGACCAGTTTTCCTATTTCTTAAACCCCTATGTCCCAAAAAAAACATGGAACCATGCGCCATATGGACCATACTAGTCTAGTACTACATACCCATAATCCACAACTCCTGAGAAATCTACCAAAACTACACAAAATACCTAATCTAGTCAGGATCTTTTTAGAACATCACAAAAACATGAGAAAACCTCAATATAGAACCCCAAAAACACATCAAAACTTGTTCAGTAATGCAGGGTGTGTCGCTCGGCCCAATGGGCCTAGCGACATGTATCACATCACTACCAACTACCATCCTCCAAATTTTTTTTGAAAATTTTAGGAAGCTCACGATCATTTTAGATGCTTACAAGATATTTTGGGTAATTTCTTGGACAGATATAGCTTGGGATTTGACCAAATCAAGCTTAGGAGTCCTGATCTCAAATTAATTATAAGTCTTATTTTTAATTGGGATTAATGCCTAATTGAAGCCTATGTCAACCCACTTAGTCTCCCATAATTCAAATCTGAAAATCCAAAGAAAGTCCGTATAGATTAGATAGATAATTCCTTTGTACTAGAGAAACCCTAGAGTTAGTAAACCTTAGAAAATCCTAAGTCTTGAAACTGTAATTATCTAGAATCTTGAAAAACAAGATTTATAAGCATTAGGAAGACAATGCCCTAAGCAAGATCAAACACTAGGAAGAAGATGCCCTTGGTAAGTTCTTCAAGCAAGATAAAGCAAAGGAGCGAATGAACCCACAATATGTTATGGGTCTAAACTTTGAGTTTTTTGGTATACTGAGCAAACTGATTCTACTTTAATTTTCCGCTTCTTTGATCTTTAGTATAATCTCAATTTTAATATTTCTTTTTTTATTTTAGATTTTGCATGATTTCAAGCTGGTTTTGCCAACAGTTCTCAAGGAGGGTTGATCTTTTAATGTCAGGATTCATCTATAGACTGTAATTTGACTAATCCGTAATAATCTTTACCGATTATAAATTTTAACCATTTAGAGCATAAATTTGGACTAGGTTTCATCTAAGATCTTTTCAGATTTTATTATAAACATAAGACGTTTCCTGTTTTCTAGGAATTTAGGTTTCTTGTTTGAGGGTCTATGGTGATCAGGTTGAGCTAAATAACGATGATTCTGTGGAGCTAACACATTGTAAAGTCAAAATAAGAACCAAACATATGAGCAAGTTGAAGAAGAGAGCAAACAAGGTGAGGTGGAAATCTTGAAAGAAGTAAGAATGGAGAAGGAAAGCTACAAAAGGAGCTAGGAAAAGCAAAGTGCTAGAGATCCTAGTGGAGCACTGGCAGCAAAAGCAACCACCTCCTAAACGATTATGTGGAAGGTAAAAGTGAGATTGGATTTTTAGAGCGGGAAAGATAGATTCAGTTTTTAGAGAGAGAATGAGTTTTTAGATAGAGAAAGATATATTGGATTTTTGGTTTTTAGAGAGAAAGAGAGAGATTGAGTTTTTAGAGAGAGAGAATGGGTTTTAGATAGAGAAAGGTTGATTGGGTTTCTAGAGAGAAAAATGGGTTTTTAGAAAGAGAGATTGGATTTTCAGAGAGAGAAAATGGGTTTTTAGAGAGAAAGAGAGATTGTGTTTTAGAAAGAGAAAGAGATATATTTTTTTAAAAGAGAGAAAAAAAAAAGGGTTTTTAGAGAGAGAAAGAGAGATTGGGAGATAGTTTACAATTGGGTTACCAAACATAAAAAATTGTATGCATAGGAATTCCAAATATGTTGAACCAAACATGGGAAAAATAGGATTGAAAAACTATTGTGTTAGGAATTATTTACATATAAAAATTGTTTTATATATGCAAACTGATAGGAATGAACCAAACAAGCCCTTAGGTTGTGTTCCTTCTTTGAATAAGCATGGCGATTAGCCTGACTAGCAAAACTTGGTAGAAGCTGAATATTATTAAAATCATTATTTATTTTAATATTATATCATTATTAAAATCGTTGGAGGGTTGAGATACCCTTTTTGTCAAAGGGTATCTCCAAGGCAACAACTAAGCATCAAATAGAGAGA
This sequence comes from Amborella trichopoda, assembly GCF_054954075.1. Taxonomy (NCBI): domain Eukaryota; kingdom Viridiplantae; phylum Streptophyta; class Magnoliopsida; order Amborellales; family Amborellaceae; genus Amborella; species Amborella trichopoda. The sequence goes on along the minus strand of NC_142341.1, from coordinate 44,347,455 downwards.
TGTATTTATTTTTTATCTATGGAAAATTATTTCTAGCGGGTTGGATTGCATTTTTATATATGCTGTCCAGAAAGTGTAAATGCATTTCTATATATGCTGTTCAGAAAGTGTAAATCATCAATCTTAAAGATGAATGCAAGTAGGTGGTCCATCTAAAAACAACGTCTAAATGTTTTCTTACGGTTAGATTTGGTGATATCCAAAATCACCCACATTAGAAAGTCTCATATTATGTGGGATTGAGATATTCTCTTATTATATGGGATTGGGATATTATCATATTATGAAGAACCGACGATGGGATTGGGATATTATCATATTATGTAGAACCGATGATTCTGCACAGTAAATCGCCCCAGTTCTTCGCGTCATGACGTTAAGACCGTCCCAATCTTCTGCAGTTCTTCGCATCATGACGTTAAGACCAGCCCAATCTTCTACAGTCAAAGGGAATTTTCGGTTCTTCACGTCATGACGTCCAGACCCGCCCACAGGTCTGCACGCTTCGCGGGGCGTAAGTTCTTTCACGCACATGTGCTCACAATCTACACACTTCGCATGATCTCGTTGCTTCACACGCGTTGCAAATAGTGAGTACAAAGAACTAGTTATTCATATAAATTTGCTTATCTCTCTTCAATGTGGGAATATAAGAAAAGGTAATACCTTAAAATGTTCATATATTATATATTTTGTTAACGGTTTTATAAGCACTAAGTTGCAAGTGCTATACCGGATATTACGTGAGCTCATTGTGAAGACAAATACGGGCTCGACTACTATCGTAGAGGAATTGTCTTTTTTTCTCTGTTTTTTTGTTAAATTATTTTCTTATCAAAAAAATTAAAGGTTTTTTTGTAAAAAAAAAAAATAAAAGGTTTTTATCAATTTCGCTTTTTCTCAATTTTTTTTCTTATCAAAAAAATTACAAAGGCTTTTTCTAAAAAATAAAAATAAAAGCTTTTATCAATTTCTCTTTTTGTAAAAACATTTCTTATCTACAGAAAAAAAAAATTTGTATAAAAAAACTGAAAGGTACTTATCAATTCTTTTTCTTGTCAAAAAAATAAAAAGTAAAAAGTTATTGTGAAAAAAAAAAAAAGTTCTTATAAAAAAAAATACAAGTATTTTTGTCAAAAAACTCATTTCCTATTTTTTGTTAAAATAAGTTCATATTTTTGTCAAAAAAACTCATTTCTTATTTTTGTCAAAAATACAACAAGTATTTTTGTTAAAATAAGTTTATACAGAGAAAAAAAACTCAATATTCACATATTGATGAAAAAAATAAAAATTAATAATGTAGTACCACGATTTCTTATTGGATTCTTAAAAAAACAACATTTATAATGAATTTTAATAATTTTTTTAGATTCGTTTAAAGCTTAATCCGACCGATCCGGATCGTAGATTTAACGATCCGGATGGGTTTTTGGGGTGCCCGATCCGGGGTACCGATCCATTTTTTAAACCACTGGATCTGCTAGATCTACAGTATTTTTAAAACTTTAAGTTTTATAACTGAAGATGAAAATATATTTTAGAACTATCACAAAAATTTCCAGTATTGAAACCAAATTTCCCATACTATTTGAAGGTTCACCCTACTTTGATGATTTAGAGCCTCGGCTCTATCCAAACCGCACCCTTTTGTTTAACGTGAGTAGTGGGAATCCGTCAATGTTAAATAATAGCATTGTCGTACCCATTGTTAGGCTTTTCCATCTACCATAACCAACATCGAGAACTAAAGTTGTTATCCTCCTTATTTGATTGTTTAAAGTGGCACCTTATACAAACCTCACTCATATATATTATAGTAAGATATATATGGAGAACTAAAGCGCACCTCAAAAATCTATCCAAAAATATTGTTTTGATATTGGTTTCTTCAAATAAGTTTTAATTTTCTAACAAAAAAAAAAAAAACTTTCGTTTTGATGTTAAAGAACCCTACAATTGATGACCTATACCTCGAGATGACCTATATATAAAAAGAAAATGAATCTGAACGGTGATGCGAGACACGTGCCTGACATGAGTGCGTCGTGCGAAGTGTAAAGTTCTCATCACTTGCCCTTGCGCCCTCATGGATGTGTGCTCCACACAAGCCTTCACACTTTCCCTTTTATTCCATTAACATGAAGATGGGAAGTGTTTATGTACAAGTACAATACATTCGTTTATCTATTATTAAATGTACTAAAAACGAATATCTTCTCTCATCATCATGATAATCCTGCCTTATCCCTCAAAAGAATATTTTGAAAACTATATTGTAAGGTCATATTATTTTGAAGGGTGCACTTTTCATACGCCTCTGTAGGTGTAGAGGAGCGGTGCCCTTCAAATTTTATGGTATATAATTTTGACGTAAAATGTTATTAGGATTATCTCAAAATTTTTTTTTATATCTAATTATTAAATTTTAAATTTTAAAATTCGTTAAAATCAAGTAGATTTATAAACATATGAAAATCTTAAAAATGTACAGTGTAGATAATATGTTGTAAAATGCACCATTTTTGAGATTTAAAATCTTTTTATTTTTTATAGTCATACATTCGATGTCGAGATGATCAATCAAAGGGTTTTTCAATATTAAAACTACGTTTTCCGATGAATTTTTGAGTGGCATCCATAGTTCAACATTATAAGGTAGCATCCTTATATAACTTTTCCTATTTTGAAATACTACCCACTTAAGTAGTAAAATACTAACAAGGGACTTCTAATCCTAATCTGTGATGATCTTGAACAGTTATTGCAATACTTTGCGCAGGTATAGGGTTAAAAACGATGCTGATAAATCTCACGATATTTTTTTATCACTACATTCATAGAACTTATCATCGAATAACCTATTCATAACCATATCAATGATCTCGAAACTAACTCGCCTTATTGGACATTGGAAATTCACAAAACATTACTCAGTTCCCACCATTACATCACTGAGACAGAGGGAGTGAGAAGGAGGCTTGAAGTTCAACGTGATCTCAGATGCCTGCAAATTCCTTAAGTCCATACTCTTTCTGATTTCTCAGGTTGAGGAAGTATTTGTTGAAGAATTCAGTGTAATCGAAAGGTTTAAAAACCTTAGGGTGGTCTTCATCCACGAGCGCTTCGGGTGCATCAACAATTACATGATGAGTTGGGACAGAAAATAGCCCATAAGAATATCTGTCCTCGCGTCCCTTTAACATCACTCGATGTGTAACCGGATGAAGCCTACCATTGCTCAGTGCCTGTAATGAATACTCACAAAGAAAGAACAACAGAGACAAATGTATTTACTAACTATGATAGATTTTGTAGAAGGGAAAATTAGATATATTCCAAAAAAAAAAAACATTTTCTAGTCATTCCTTGAATTTTAAGCAGAGATCAGTGTCATTTATAAAACAAATAAAATAAAGAGTAAATAGCATCCATACAGGATTGTCATCCAGATCAGAGAGACAGCAAATGAACGGGTGCACATGCAATCGAACACACACAGAGAGAGGGAGAGAGAAACAAACCATGAAAACATCGCCTATCATGACGACGAAAGAGTTTCCGGAAGGGAGCACTGGTATCCAGGAACCATCTTTAGATTGCAACTCCAGACCACCGACTTGGTCTTGGTACAGTAGGGTTACCATGTTCTTGTCCGTGTGAACGTTGAGAGCATCCATTTTTTCGTCTCCCTTGGGGGCCTTGTATCTCATCATGCGAACATTGTAATTTGTGAATGTGTCAAGGTCATTGAAGTATTTCTCCACACCATAACTCTCCCAAATCATTACCTGGATCATTTTATTCAACTCTGTTGCCTTCTTTGTTATGGTCTTCACCGTTTCGCTGTGGCCCTCAAAGTGAATTAGTTCGAGAGAGAGAGAGAGTTTTCTCTTTCATCATTGGGAACATATGAGTATTGTGGATTGAGAGAGAGATGGAAGGAGAAAGAGATGTTACCTCATGAAAAGTTTATATCAGGGTGAGGTTCTAAACAATCAAATTAAGACGCGCGTTAAAAATTCACAAGAAGATGTTGTTTCGATGCTTAAAAACCCTCTATTCGATCATCTTAGCCTCAAGATTTATAGACATGAGAAATGTTTTGGTACCAGAAACTCTCACGACTATATTAAAATATGTTTTCACCCAAACTATGAAATTGAAAGCTATTTTTCCAAAAGGAGTTTAGAATGAGTAGGTAAATAAATATTAACTAATTTTAAAATTAAATGATCTTGACAATAAGTTACAAGAAACATTATTTTTTGGACTTAATTTTTTGTCATATCTATATATATGATGAAGTCGAGATGATCAATTGCATGGTTTTTCAACATTGGAAAGTCCTTTTCAAGTGGATTTTTGAGGTGCACTATTGTTCTCATAACAAGTTATTTGCGAAACATGTAAAGAAGATGAACTTCTGAAAGGTGCACTGTAATAAGGTGTCACAAATAATTCAAGTATGATGTAACTTTGAAATCTTACTAAAAGATGGAGTTTTAGTGTCAAAAACCCTTAAGAAGACATAATCATATTTTCTCGCTCAATTATGAATTTTAAACCTCCAAGTGATGTAAATCGAGCAAAGCTATAAACACTTAAAAAACATTGGGAATTGATGGTCTAGAAAATGTTGTAAGATGCACTATTTTTATTACATGAAATTATTATTTGTTCCTAATTTTTTTTGTATAGATCAATTTAAGGCTTTCGACATTTTTTAGTAGATTTTTTAGGTATCATTGCCTTTGCAATGTAAAGATGACATCTTATAAAAACCTTTTCCTTCCAAAACTATGTAAAGAGGAGGTTTGTTCCTGGGAATTCAAATCTTAATTTCATTCCTGACAAAAAGAAATTTAATAATAAAACTATGAAAATGCTTCTATTACAAAAAATATGCATACCGCCTCACTATATGATGGAAGTTAACCTGAACTTGGAATTTCCTTGGGGCCACATCAGGTTGGTGAATTGCTCAACATTCTCCGACTGGTCGACATGGTCGATGCAAGTGGCCTCGTACAATGGAGCCCGAGGGTAAGGCACAAGATATCCACGGAGTGGGTACTCAGATCGGTTTTTCACCTTCGTTTCCTGCGGAAGTTCGAAGAGTTCTTTCATAGCAGAGAACATTTCCTTCTGCAAAGACTCAGGGACCACAGTATCATAGACGGCCTCGAAACACCCTATGCCTTCTAGAGCTTGTCGCACCGCTCGTGCTAGTGTTCTCCATCTCTCAGTTCCTGGCTTCAAGTCTCCAGAGAAATTGAGGACTGGTATGGTCATAACTGAGGCATAACCCATGTTCAAATCAAATGGGACTGATTTTTGTTGGGTTGAATGGGGATAGATTTGATTTTTTGGTGGGTTTGTTCGCTAGAGGTGCGTAACATATGGAGCAGGTTGATCAGGAGCAGACAAAGGCTCGGAAAAGCATAAAATCAGAAACCTTATAATGAGATTCCATGGGCACATAGTCCAGTTAGACCACGGATATGAATCAAATAAGACTAAGTTATGTGGAATCTTGGAAGGACACTGTTTGTATGAATCCACGTAGAAATGAGTCGCCTCTAAAAAATATATTTTTGAGATTGGATTTTTAGACTTAATTTTTAAGGACATGTAATCTCTAACATGAAGATCATGAATACGAAAAAAATAAATAAATTTTCAAGATTAGAAATAATAATTCTATTAAGAAAACATTTGGACAATTAATTTCAATTGTTTTTTAATGGACCACCTTTTTGTATCCATCTTTAAGATGGATGCTTTATACCATGGGACTGCATATTGTGGAAATACGGTCCCACTCGCATGAAACAATTTTCCATCATGGAAATCATTGAGAAAAAGAAACGACGGGCCTGTGAGGTTGTTAAAAGACAAAAACGGCCCGTAATGCCATCTACCAATTTTGAAATGTCCTTAGGGTTCCCTACCAGACCTTCTGCCCCAGGCCATAGCCTAGCCTTAGTCCCCATAGGATAGGACTAGGCCCAGCTATGCCATGATCGGGCAATAAAGACCTGGTCCAAGCCCTCTTAGTGCCGGACCCGTCCTGTTTGGGACACATAAAATAGAAAAAAAATAAAATAAATGAAGAAATAAAGAAAAAGTGGACAAAACAATTAACATCCAAACCTAATTTTTTAGGGAAAATATCTTCATATCCCCTATTTTTAGGTTTCATTTCTTGATAAACCCAAGGTTTCAAAAGATATCTTCTAACCCCTCGCCACTTTAAACCCATTTTTTTAATCTAAACAAATGTGCGAAAGATATGCTCTTTCTAAAACCAATCCTCTCTTCACTTATATACCCCAAACTTCTCTCTTTCTCTATCTGCCCATGTCTCTCACTCTCTCTCTCCTCCTTGTGTTTCTCCAAACACGTCTCTCCGCCTGATAACCTCTCACCTCTATGAAATCTAACACAATCCTTTCTCTTTCTTCACTTATATACCCAAAATGTCTCTCTTTCTCTCTCTCTCCCTACATCACTCCCTCTTTCTGAAAACCTAAAGAGAGAGAGAGCGGGAGGAGAGAGAGTGAAGGAAAAGAGATGGGAAAGCCGAAGAGTGAGAAGGCATGCGAGGATAGAGAGAGAGAGAGAGAAATTTGGGAGGGTGGCTTTTATAAAAGGCATGTTGTTTTAGGTTTGTTTGGCCTAAAAAAACAGGTTTAAATTAGCTTAGGGGAGTAGAACTTATAAAATCTACAATTTTTATGCTTCAAAATATTTTTTAAAATCTTGAATCTATTGTAAAATGAAACTTAAAAATAAAGAGTATGAAGATATTTTTTCAATTTTTTAACATCCAACACTAGTTTATTAGTCACCATGTAGGGTTTCGGAGGGATCAAAATGGCCTCAAAATTTCCTATAATTTCTTCCTTGGAGATTATTAGGCATTCTTACCATTGTTGCATCTATTAAGGGTGATATTATGTTTGCGAAAAATTATGCTTTCATTTTTAGTCTCAAGAGAGGATGCCACCGTAGATGCATCTTTTTGGATTATATGACCAGCCAAAAGATATTCTGCTCCCGCTGGAGTATACTGTCCATTTACTCCCTCTAAACCCCACCTAAGACTAGTTGAAGGCCCCAAATTATGAGGATATGTCCTCTTTAACACTAAGGTTAACTTCAATAAAATAAAACACTAATTGTACCCTATAAGCACTTGAAAAAACATAATATTTTAAGATTGAACAAAGATCGTCCAATTTCTAGAGGGTGAGATCTAAGTGTAAGAAAACTCAAATTTCATTTTTATTTAAGAATAATTATCTAGCTAAGGTGGTTACCAAAATTTTGGATTAAAAAAAATCCTGCCAAGTAGATCATCTCACCAAGAGAGTAAAAATAAACTATGCTCCTAAGGTAGCATAATATACGGGAAAGGCTTTCTATGTGACCAAACTACATAAATAATATATATGACCCCATGGTCTTATCTATCAAATCTGAGTAGATGGCTGAGATGACTTGAGTAATAATGTTTCAAGCTAGCTCTTAACCATTAGAACTTGATCAGACGGCTCATAGTCTTTTTTATTTTTATTCTAGAAATAATTTTGAAGCAAAATTTGGGAAATGCATGATCTGATAGGGGCACACATGAGAAAAAAAATAAAAAAATAGTTTCGATGATAAAAAATTATCAGAATACCCCAGAAAATTGTAGACATAGTTTGGTCATTCATTTTTATAAAAAAAAATACTTGTTTTTTATTTTTTTCAGGTTCGCCCTAATTTTATGATGAGATACCCAAAATTTCATCAAAAAATATTTTGTTAAAAAAATAAAAAATAAAACAGTATTTGGAATGACATTGTGATATCCACAATCTTAATCATTCAATTCAAATCGAAGGGCTAAAAAGTGGAATTCCATATAATTTATATGTTGTTGGAGTCCCATAGAAATTCCCTACTCTTCGTGCACGATAAGATAAAGCAAAAGGGCCGTTATTTTATTGGTCGGACACTTCCCCCTCCAACACTTCATTTATACATGCACATATATGGACTTGTTGCGGTCGTCGACAAGTGTTCCAAGGAAACAACATACCCAAAAGTCAGTTTTTAGGCTCACTTGTTCTTGAGCTATTTATCATTAATTCACTTTTTTTAAAAAAAGAAAATGGCTTTTTGAACAAACTTTGAATGTTCGAAATTTTATACCGTCGAATGATGGCAAATAGACTTATGAAACCAGGATACCATGGACCAGTACTGTTCCTTTTCAATGGAATTAGTAGGAAATAACTAGAAGTGGCCTACACAAACAGGGCCTTATTAACATATTACTTTTCATGTTATCATTGGAAACATCATCACATGTTTTCTTACATACGTGGCCCGTAAACTTAAATGCTGCATGTTGTAAATTTTTGTTCATAAGATGGGTTTTGAGGTACGATATATGTATATATATCGAGAGATAGACACTCAACTTTATACTCTACAGGTAAGGTGCACCTAAAAAACCCATTAGTAATAGTTGCTTTTATGCTGGAAAATCTTTAAATCTATCATCTCGACCTCGAGATTTATAGACATAGAAAATAAAGAGAAGTTTTAGTCCTATAAATAATTTATCTTCTGACACATTATCTGAACCACCCATTTTCAAGATTTTCAAGTGTTTATATATGTGCTTGATCATCACCATTGCTGGAACTTTAAATTTCATAATTATGGGCAACAATCAATTTTCATAGCATTGCAAGGCTTTGTGGCACCGAAATGAAATTTTCAGCATAGTTTTGAGGCACACCTTACCTCAATAGCATAAGGTTGACACCTTATACACCATATAAGGAGTGATTTCATGCCAGGGTTGTATTGTAACATAATACAATAATCTTCAAAAACCCTGTTAGGGCCATTTGTTTGATCAAATTTTGATATATACACTCTTTTCATTCTAAAGAACAATCACAAAAAAAAAAAAAAAATGAAACGGAACCTAGACAGTATTTTTTTAGCCCAATTAATATAGGTCATCTATTTTGATAAGATTCTTAGATCTAGGCCTTGGAAGGATTTTTTCTTTTCCAGTTTTTCTAGATGGCTTTATTATCAGTTTTTTTAGATGAATGGTCTAGATTTGTTATTGGAGGGGATTCATTTTGATGGTATTTAGGGCTCAAATTGAACTTTGTCTTTTTGGATTGATTATTGAGATGAAAAGAGTGTGTGTGCAATATTTTTTGTCTTACAAATACCACAAACATGGTTTTCTAGAAGTATGGTTGCATACTATAATATAATGGTTACTAGCAATCACTACCCATATATCGGTAAAAAACTCTATATAGAGTTGAGGCTCTAAACAATCAAATTAGAGCCCACCTAAAAAATTACACTAAATGATGTTGTTTTTATGCCCAAATATCCTCAAATTGATCATCTCGACATCAAGATGTATGGACATGAGAAAAAAATGGATTTCAAGTTTTGTAAATAGTGCAACTTGTAACATATTTTTTACCGTCAATTTTAAAGGTTCTCAAGTTTTCATAGATCTGCTCGATCTGCACAATTTTTTAAGGTCTAAATTTTATAATTAAAGATGACAATATATTGTAAGGCTATCACAAATATTTTTGGTATTGAAACCACTTTTCTCGATACTATTTGAAGGTAGGCTTTACTTTCTTTGTCTAGAGCCTCAACTCTATACAAACTGCACCTACATATATATATATATATATATATATATATATATATATATATATATATATATATATATATATATATATATATATATATATATATATATATATATATATATATATATATATATATATATATATATATATATATATATATATATATATATTGGTTTGAGACCGACACATGAGCTGGGGTGTGAACAGTGTTGCCTCAGTCAACTAAACTTTGAAGGGCAGCTTGGACACCTACATCACCTAGGGGCCGATTCAAATCGATACTTCTGTTTCACATGACATTCAGGTTATCATGAGTTGTGTTGTGGTAGCTTGAGGCTGGGTTAGATCCCCTAGACCTAGGTAGGTCTTGGTTTTGAGACCTCAGTGCCTCAGGGTTGTCTCCGTTCAATTTATAGAAAAAACAGTAAATTAAAATAATGATATGTATTTTGAACTATTTGATGAAGATCTGATAGCTGGGATTTCACCTGTAATACTATTCATTATAGTTGCCAAGCTATTGTAAAGTTTACTCTTTCTCTCTCTCTCTCTCTCTCTCTCTCTCTCTCTCTCTTTCTATATATATATATATATATATATATATATATATATATATATAAGAAAACTCTTCCTAACACCTACAGGAAAAAATGAACCGTGATTTCGATCACACTCATCACCATCCAAACTTGGAGCGTGTGTACATCTTAGTGAGGTGCACCTAATAAAAATATGAAAAAATAATTTACAATATATAAATTGACCAAAATACTCCCAAAAATTTATTAGTCAATTTATATTTTGTGAATTATTTTATTCATTTTTTTATTTGTGTGTGGCCCACTAAGATGTATACACGTTCTAAATTTCATATCATTCCGTTTAGTAAAAAAAAATGAGAAAAAAAACAATACCAGACAATTGTGACCTTACGATGAAGTTCGGATGGTGATGTCGGTAGGCAAAATCACTGTTCATTTTCACCTAAAGGCGTTTTGTAGTATGTATATATATATATATATATATATATATATATATATATATATTACACCAAGTTGACGACCACTTATTCCTTGTAGCCACTTTTCCAAAACTCATATAAATGCTTCCTCTTTCTCATCAAATGTTAAAGTGACCTCAAAAAATTATAGTTTCTCTCGGTACAACTTTTAGATACTTTATCTATCTAAAACTTAAAATTTTACATAACTTCTCTATCTAAAACTTTTAAGAAGATTTCTCTCTCTAAAAATTTCATGTAATTTCGCTCTCTAAAATTTGATATAGTTTCTCTCTAAAATTTTAAGATACTTTCTCTCTCTAAAACTTGAAGATAGAATTTCTCTCTCTAAAATATTTGAGGTAATATTTCTCTTCAAAAAATGTTAGTAGTTTCTCTTTGTAAAATTTAATATAGTTTCTCTCTTTAAACTTTGATTTAGTTTCTCTTTCTAAAATTTTAAGATACTTGCTCTCTCTAAACTTGAAGATATAGTTTCGCTCTCTAAAAAACTTGAGATAGTTTTTTTCTCAAAAAAATTTCAGTAGTTTCTCTCTTTAAAATTTGATATAGTTTCTCTTTCTAAAAGTTAAGATACTTTCTCTCTCTAAAACATAAAATTTAAGGTAGTTTCTCTTTCTACTTTGAAGGGCTATTTTTGAAGAATTAATTGTATTTAATAAAATGGCCAACTCCGATATGTGGAAATAATATTATCTTAGCTGTATATTGTAATCCCCCTTTCATGCTTACAAAATTCATGTTTAGGATAACCCTTTTTCTTTTTTCTTGATTTTGTGTATTAGCCCTCTTTCTTGGTTACAAAATACATACTTACATACTCAAAAAAGTTTCCAAACATATTTTTATGCGAGATACTGCGGGAATAGAAAACATAATTTTGAATACCCAAGGATCCAAACGAACCTTAAGGGGCAGGATAATATCACCCTTAATGGATGCAATGATGACGAGAGTGCCTATAATGTCCATGGAAGAAATTTTAAGAAATGCTGAGGCCATTTTGATCCCTTTGAAACCCTACATGATGACTAACAAACTAGTGTTGGATGTTAACATATTAGGGTTGGATGTTAATGGTTTTGTCCTCTTTTTCTATGTTTTTTTTTTTTTTAAATTTATTTTATTTATGTTTAATTTGGCCTGAACCCGCTCAGCCCGGCAGTAATATGGCTAGAGATGGGCTTGGGCCAGGGCCTTTATAGCCCAGCCAAGCCCTAGCTGGGCCTGGGCGGTCCTATGGTAGGCCAGGGTTAGCAGGTCAGCAGGTCCAGTTGCCCACACTAGAGACATTTCAAAATTGAGAGCCTTTTAACAACCCCACAGGCCCGTCTATTTCCTGTTCTCAATGATTTCCAGGATTTCAAATTACTTAATTCTTATTTGATTCTATCTCTGGCTCATTATCCTGCTCTTACTACTATACTAAAATTAATTAACATTTATTGTCATTATCTCCTTGGATCTAAAGGGAGAGTGCTTGTCACTAGCTTTATATAATACGCACGGCTGCCACTTGCTCTTCACTATACATTACTTGTAACTATCTAGTTGAAGAGAACTTGTCACTAACTTCATATATAATACGCACCTCAAGCAAACAAACCCACCATAAAATAGGGAAAAAAGTTTATATAGAGCCGAGGCTTTAAACAATCAAATTGGAGCCTACCACAAAAATTTCACTAGAAGAGGTTGTTTTGATGCTCAAATTGATCGACATTAAGATGTATGGACATGAGAAAAGAATGGATTTCAAGTTTTGGAAATAGTGGATTTTGTAATGCATTTTTGGACTGTCAATTTTCAAGATTTCATAGATCTGTTGATCTACACTATTTTTGAAGCATTAAACTTTATAAATAAAGATGAAAATATATTTAAAGGCTAGTACAAAGATTTTCAATATTGAAACCACATTTCACAATACTAGGCTCTAATTTGATTGTTTAGAGCTTAGGCTCTACACAAATCACACCCATAAAATAAAGGAAAAATTATATAAATAATTATTATTATCAAAATACCAAAAACTTTCAGTTCTCGTACCTGTTTTTTGGATATTATAACGATTTTTTTTAAAAACATGATTGTTTTGATAAATACACCCATCACAACCCCTTCTAAAATAGTGTTGAGAATATAGTTTTAATACTAAAAATCATTGTTATAACCTTAAAATATATTTACATGTTTAATTATAAAATTTAAATTTTAAAAAAAAAATGAAAATATTGAAAATTAACGGTCTGAAAATGCGCTATAAGATGCACTATTTCAAAAATTTGAAATCTATCTTTTTCTTAATTTCATACATTTTGATGTGAAGATGATCAATTTGAGGATATTTAAGCATCAAAACAACCTCTTCTAGTGAAATTTTTGAGGTAGGCTCTAATTTGATTATTTAAAGCCTTGGGTCCATATAAATTTTTGCCTATATATCCTTTACCTGCCGTTATTACAGATAACTTCATAACAATTTTTTTTAAAAAAAAACCGAAGTGCCTTCTTTCTTTCTGTTTTTCAAAAAGGAAATATTTACTATTTTTGTTTTTTCAGAAACCCAAATATATTGGATTTTGTAATTTTCAAAAACACAAAGTAGAGAGAGAAACACAGAGTCCTACATGAAGCTTTAGAGAACAACATCAATGGGTTGGAGAAACATCAGAAGCGTGTTGCTCTCTCTAAACCACCACCACTGAACAATTCTATCGCTTTGAATGAAGCCCACTGGCCAGCGTCCTTCGCCGCTGCTGCACCTTCAGAAGACCACCATTTCCTTTTGGGGTTTTTCAAAGCTCAATGATCTGAGGTTTTCATCCACTGTTTCCACCATTTTTGATATTGCAAGGCTCAGAGCCTAGGCAAGCGGAGCAAAATCGATTAATCCTGTTCAAACTTTCTTCCTTTATACTAGGTGGGTTTTTTTTTCTCTCTCTTTGTAGTCTGGACTCTCAAAAACAAATTTCGCCTCTCCATCTCCAAGGCTCAACCCTCTCTCTCTCTCTCTTAGTTTCTCAAAACATAAATTAATCAGTCCACGCTCACTCGCACTACCCCTGTTTATTATCCTCGCCCCTCTCTCTCTCTCTCAAGAAACCAGAAAATCGCACAAGCATCGTTAGGATTCAGCCAAGGAGGCAATCTCCTCATCTCTCTTTCTCTCTCTAAAAAATTCAACAAGAATCGCAGCCATCCCCTCATTTTCTTCTTCTCTCTAACATATTCAGATACTCTCCCTGCAACCCTCTCCTGCTACGTTGTCAATTCGAAGGTTGATGCCTCAAATCCTGCCTGTCATTTGGTGAATGCCTAATTAATTTTAATAATATAAAAAAGCTCCATTTTTTAATTTAATATAATAAAAAGCGGAGATCATGCCTGGGAGGATTGAAAAAGCGGAGAACATGCCTGGGAGGATTTGAGGTTGCAGGGACGTAGATAATAGCAAAGAAGCGACTGAAATGCAGTGCGAATAAAATTGAAAATACAAGTATATATAGAAAATCGGTACATAGTAAGGTCCAGGCAAAGTAACTCATGCCTGGGAGGATTTGAAATTGCAGGGATGTAGATGATTGCAATAAAAATCTACTTAAACGCAGTGTGAATAAAATTGAAAACATAAGTATATATAGAAAATTGGTACATATTAGTACTCAGCCTCGTCCATAGTTTAAGGCAAAGTCGCCTCGGCTGAGTCCAAAAACGTTTTTCAAACTGCACTCGGATAAGTTACTTTGATTCATCAGAGTAACTCGGCTCCGCTTGGGCAAGGGCCGACTACTTGTTGAGTCTAATTTCTGAACACTGCGACAGGCATTATTTATACTAAATTATTAAACGAGAGTTAAAAGGCGGACTCATGTCTCAAAAATACGAAGGGAACATAATGCTATAGAAGTGGTAGGATATGTACCTATCTTTAAGGAGATAGAGAGTGAGGTTGTAGGATATATACCGATCTTTAGGGAGATAGAGAGATATGTGTACGCCAATTCTTAAGAGTTTTTTTTTTTTGAGTAATTCATGGGCAAAGACACGGCCCTACCCATTTTTTAAATAAATTAGAGAGTTACATTTTGAAGTTGTTAATTGGGGGTATCAACGATAGGAATGGATATTGGGTGTGGGGATGCTACCACGACAACCCTGGCTTTTTTTTAAAAAAAGTGGTTTGTCAATAAGGATTTTAGAGGTGAGGAAATCATGAGAGAGATATTTTAGGTGAAAAAATAGTAAGTATAGATTTTAGATATCATTGTTTCCTTATCTTTTGGAATGTTTTTATCACTCTCACATAATTTATGAGCCATCTTGCCACTCCCTCCTCTCACTCTCATTCAAAAGAATCATGCACATGTATCCATAATGGTTCACGAAAAGACATACCAAAGAAGAATCATTTGAAGACCTAATAGGTGTTCCACGAAAAATTATAAGAAATATTTGTCTCATGTTTAAGGCGGATGGGGAATCTGATAATCATCTTTTGCTTCATTGTCATTTTACTCTTCACCTCTGGAGTTGGTTCTTTGTCCAGCTTGGGATTGCATTTGTAATGCCACCTTCAATCGTTGGGATCTTACAAAATTGTACAGCTGATTTGCCACGAACCGAGATTGTTATTTGGCAAATTACTAGAAGCGTCATTCCATGGGAAATCTGGAAAGAGAGAAGTAGGAGAGTTTTTTAGGGGAAATGTTTGCCTTTTAGAAAAATCTTGGAGAGAGTTTTGCACTCAATTTGGTTATATCTTTCAGTTACTAAAGCTGGTCAGGACATATCGGAAGTGGATGTCAGAAGAAATTTAAATAATTTGTTTCATATGGGTTTCTTTTAAGGTAGACTTATAGGAAGATGGGTGGCTCCACCCCTTGGTTTATACAAACTTAATTTCGACGGCAGTTCAATAGGGAATCCAAACCCAGCTGGCTTTGGTGGTGTGCTTAGGGATTGGATGGGGAATGCGATCTTTATGTACGCAGGTCTACTTGGGATGCGTACAACTAATTTTGTATAATTGTTTGCTCTTTTTCTATGGTATGCGTATCTTTGTGGATAAGAATGTGGGGGTATTCTTGTATCCTTGAAGGGGATTCTCTTAATGTCATTAAGTGGTGTAAAGGGGAGCAAAAGCTGCCATGGGAGCTCAAATCTTTGTTGCTTCAGATTTTAGACCTCTCATCTATGTTTTCCTTTTCCTTTGTTCATGTTTATAGGGAGGCCAATGTGTTGGCAGACTCTCTTGCTAAAGGAGGTTCATACCTTCCTGAAACTATTGTTTCTGATTCTGTAATTTTGTTCTAGCGTAATACAATTGTGAAACTTCTGTCAAAAAAAAGAAAAAGAATTATAAGAGATAGAGGAGCCAAGGAGGATAGGGCGTTCGAGGTTCTAGACGATGGTCACAAGAGAAGGTTAATAATCCCTAAACTCCCTATTTTACTTACTTTTATTGTCTCTTTCATTCGTTATTATCTTTTATAAATTTCATTGCTTTAGATCAATTATTTATTTAAAACAGTATTTTTATTTTATTATGTTATATGAAATAAGCATCTAAATTTTCAATGTTTTAGATCTATTATTTATTTAAATCAATATTTTTTGCTTTATTATATTATATGAAATATGCAACTTTGTGCAAGGTCAAGTGGATTTATGATATTATTTATGTAAGCAAATTAAGAGGGAAGAGAGAGCTAGATAGAGCCACAAGAAAAGCAAAAATTATAGGGAGATACAACCAATTAAAATCTAAGTAAATATCTTATAGTAGACATGATGGAAATTACATGATATATAATAAGATATCAATTGAGAGGCATGAGAGAGAGTGGTTGTAAAACACGTAAGAGACCTCTCCCATCATATATATATATATATATATATATATATATATATATATATATATATATATATATATATATATATATATATATATATAGATATATATATATATATATATATATATATATGGGTTTGTCTAGAGTTAACAACCCCTCAAAATATAAAGATTCAAGTTAGAAGGGGTTGTGATGGGTGTATTTATCAAAACAATGATTACTTTATTATTAAAAAATTATTTAAATATGTAACTTTACCATTAAGCAAGGGAAAAATTGAAATTTTCACAAAAATACAATGGCATTTTGGAAATTAGTGTCCTGGAACTTTATTTGTAGAGTGCCTTTTTCTTTTAGTTAAAATTTTAATTTTACCCCTTATGGAGAGGACAAAAGTACTCTTTGTCTTGTAGTAATATTTAGAAAATTGCCCCACGAAAGTAACCTTTTTTAAAAAAATAGACTACAAAATTAATAAATCCACCCTTCACAACCCTCTCTAATTTGGTGGGGTCAGTCTTCTAAATCTTTCTATTAGGCCACTGTCATTCTGCTCTGGGGTGGGGGTAGACTAGGCTGGCATCGACTCCTTCATCATTTGGGTCATTGCCCCAAGAGTCTTGTAAAACTCACTGAGCATCTCGGTGTTCTCATTGTTGGAACTCGCATAATTGGCACGAGCCCTCAGCATCTTCAATCTAACACACGAGCACCTAGTCACTAATCTATCTTAAATCTATTCTAATGACTCTTCTAAAATCCTCCTTGGCCAATAATCCTATCATGGCTACTCTGATACCATAACTGTCATGACCCCGTCATCGATCCCGTTATCGTACGGGATGGAGGTTGACCGAATGTGAGTTCGTGATCCTAAGATAGCGTATGTCCCTCAGGTCAAAGCGGACTCAACGCCTTTATCTCGGTAATCCAAGCAAACCAAGAAAAGAACTAAAAAATTTGGAGAAATCCATACATCAATAACAGTGTACTACATCAAATTGTTCGCAAAATATTACACTTGAGTCTGGGGCGTCACGATCCAATATTACATATTTCCAAAATAAACAAAATTCAGGGTTAAACTGCCCAACTACCTACAATATCTGAGTTTTTTCTCAAGTAAAAAAAGACTTCAACTCCCAACTGCAAACACGAGATTTTGGCACTCGACCTGATGCTAACAATCTACAAGAGGGGAGATATAGGGAGATCAGTTATAAACCCCCAATATGTAGTTTTAGCTACTATGCATCATTAATGAGTCTATTCATGCATTGTAAGCAGTTCTTTCAATTATAAGAAATCACAATGCAACTATCATGTAAGTCAGAAAGTAGATCAGTGCATCAGTTGCAGGTATCATATTCAACTATCATAGCTATCATAATAATATAGTGTGATATATATATATATATATATATATATATATATATATATATATATATATATATATATATATATATATATATATATATATAATGCGATCTTGCAGGAGAATATATTTTCTTTGTTTTTCTTATTTTCACCTCTTTTCTTTTCTTTTGGGAAAGATCACTTACAAATGCTCTTATTACAATAACTCTTGCTCCAAAGAAAATAAAACTAACAAATCCAATATCTTAAAACCCTTCATGCCATTAAACTAATTTTCTTTAAATAAAGAAAATATCCACAATTCATATCCTATATCTTGCCATAGGATATGGGATATATATCCTATGACAAGATATATCTTGACACGATATATCTTGATATACATATCTTGTCAAGATATCTTGACAGGATTATTTAGGATAATTGCCATAGGATTATTTAGGATATGTATGAATTCTCAATAAATACATAGTACTTAGGATTATTTAGGATTCATGCATAATTCTAAATTATATGTATGAATTCTCAATAATGTATGTCATAGTATGAATCCTAAATAAATTATTGAGAATTTATCAAAAAATTCTCAATAATTGTCAAATTCTCAATGATGTATGTCATAGTATGAATCCTAAATAATGGCAATTATTTAGGATTCTCATATTCGGTTTTGAATGTCAAAGGAAAAGCTCAATAAAGCAAAACAAGGTTTTCTCCAAGGTTTTTTCATATTCGGTTTTGAATGTCAAAGGATTCATACTATGAATGTCAAAGGAAATTCTCAATAATTCTTAATAAATTCTCAGATTCGGTTTTGAATGTCAAAGGAAATTCTCAATAAATTCTCAGATTCGGTTTTGAATGTCAAAGGAAAATCTCAATAATTCTCAATAAATTCTCAAATTCGGTTTTGAATGTTAAAGGAAATTCCATCTACTACACTGCACAACCATTCGTATATGAGATTGGATGGTTGGTAAGGTGCCAGCAAATTGCTTGAATTCCAAAAGTTAGTACGTTAAAAAATGACATTTATATATGGGTTTTGTTATGGTGCTTCTACACATGAAATATATACTTAATCTACTCAATATTTTTGGATACGTAGATACATTGTATTCATTCAAAATTAGAGATGTTTTTTATCTATGCAACAACATTTATGTATGTTTTAGCCTATGCAAGTAGTGCTTATGATATACTCCACCTTGAACAAAATATACATTGGGCAAAATGCGTTATGAGAGATTTACTGGATATGAAAGACTAGGAGGACCTACTATAGAATCACTAGAATGGTAATATCATCAAAATATTAATTTTTTATCTTAGTATTTAAATCTTTACAATCAGATCCATGGTGCGTACATATTTTTTCGCCTTTTGCATTCATCTCAAGTTGAGTAGATCACATTGTCAACATTTAAGTTCACTGTAATACTCTTGGCTAGAATTTTGGTCGAAGAAACACTATGTTCGAAATTGTCGTGGGATTGGAAAGCAGGATGTGTAACTAAAACATGGGCGTATTACCACCACAATTTGGAGTTTATCTCTATGGCTTTATACCCTTTTGAAAATGGGAAAAGTTTATATAAGGTTGCAATCTTAAAGTGTAGAATCACAGGTGCACCCAAATAATCTATCGAAAATATTGTTTTAGTGTTGAATAAACCCTCTAATCGATCATCTCGACATTGAGATCTATGAATATATATAAAAAAAAGTTTTAAAGTCTCGAAAATAGTACATCTTGCAATAAATTATCTAGACCGTCCATTTTCAAGAGTTTCATATAGCTAGAAGTCAACCTGATTTTAACCATTTTTAAAACTTAAAATTTTCTAATTAAGTATAAAAATAGATTTTATGATAATACTAAAAAAATTTTATAACGAGGGATCGTTTAAGGTTGCATCCTTATAGAAACCGCACCGAATCTTTTCTTTTTCCTTAATAAAACTAAAAGGTGGACAGTTGTGAAGAAGGGGTAAGAAATAAAGAAGATTTCTTAGCCCGTGAGGATTCTTGAGGAATTAAGAAATAAAGAAGAGGAAAACAGTGGTCTTGTGATGGGAAGTGAAAAGTGGTAAAACGGGAGGCGAGGAAGCAACACGCAGCTAGCTAGAAAGAGAGAGAAAGCCCACTCTTTCTCTCTCTAAAAGGGAACTGGAAAGAAAACCCTCGTCTTCCTTTCTTTCTCTCTCTCTCTCTAGCTCCAGTTATTGTGTAAGGCCTCTCTCAGCATATATAGCATACCAGCCAAGACTCAGCTTAATACCACCATTGAAACAGATCCTAATTCCTACAGGATCTCTCTCTCTCTTTCTCTCTCTCTCTACAACACAGAATCGAAAGCACCACCTCTCTCTCTCTCTGTCAAAATCCAAAGCACAACAGATGCCTACCATGCCACCTGAAGAAACCACCTCCGCCATAGCAAAATGGCTCGCAAACCCTCTTCTTCCTTTCTCTCTCTAAAAGGGAACTAGAAAGAAAACCCTCTTCTTCCTTTCTCTCTCTCTCTAGCTCCATTTATAGTGTAAGGCCTCTCTCTGCATATATAGCATACCAGCCAAGACTCAGCTTAATACCACCATTGAAAGAGATCCTAATTCCTACAGGATATCTCTCTCTCACTCTCTCTACAACACAGAATCGAAAGCACCACCTCTCTCTCTCTCTGTCAAAATCCAAAGCACACCAGATACCCACCATGCCACCTGAAGAAACCACCTCCACCATATCCAAATGGCTCACAAACCATCACAAACCATTGTCGAGCTCATCACCAAGCACTTCCGACCTCTTCCACCATCTTCGTATGCTTCCCTTCTCGAGGCCCCCTAACACTAATGCCCAAGCCCATATGTAGCCCCGACCGGCGACACGACCGAGCCACGCATCACCACCTCTCCGCACCGACCCGTGCCCATGGCAGCCTCATGCTCCGAGCCAAGGTTCGGGCCCACCCGAGCCCAGTCATCGAGCTGCACGAGCCCACCTCACCCAAGGTCACATGCGCAGGTCAGGTCCGGGTCAAGCCCAGGCGCGCGTGCAAGACTTGGCAATCAGCGATGGAAGAGATAGAGAAGCTTCATGCTAACAAGCACAGGGGCAATTCTGGCCGCCCGATCGGCAGCAAATTTGCGGAGGCCGTACATTTCTTGACTGCTCTGACAAAATTCCGGTTCCATTTTCGTTGCTTCGGCGGTTTTCCGTCCTCCTATTCTTCATCAGATGAAGAAGAGGAAGAGGAGGAAGAGGAAGAGAGAGAAGCAGAGGGGGGAGGAGCTGGCACTGTATTTGCTAAATGGTTCATGATATTGCAGGAGGACCCAGATAAGAAAACCCACCTTAATGGGATGAGAGAGAAAGTGGGGTTAGAGAGAGAAAGAGGATTTGTTGGGGGAGAGAGAGAGAAGGGGAAATTTGGGGAGGAGAGAGAGGAGGAGGCTCCAACCGTGCCCCCTCCAAATGCCCTGTTATTGATGAGGTGCAGGTCGGCTGCATTAAAGGGGTGGGAAGAAGAGGAGAAGGTTGAATTGAAGACAGAAAGAGGAGGAGAGAGAAAGCATGGTTTTGATTGTTTCAGAGTTTCGCCAGAAATTTCAAGGGAGACGTGGGTGAAGAAGTCGGATTATTTGTCGGGAAGCCGGAGTTGGAAGAGATAGAAAACTTTTCCGGCGTGTTTTTCCGGTGAAGTGTTGGAGTTGTGTATGGTTTTGGGGTTGTGTACAGTTTAGAAGAGAAGCGCAATTGATCGAAAAGGCTGAAACTTTTCCGAAAGTAAAGCTCTTGTTTTTCGTCTTCTTTTTCTGAGATTTCTCATTTTTTATTCCCAATTTTTTTTTTGGGTGCTGTCCTCCTCCTTTCTCTTACTTCTTTCTCACTCTTCCTCCCACTCCGAATCCAGAGATATGTTCCGGATTGAATAAAAATTGGTTTGATGCACGCGCCAAGCGTATCACAATCTCAAAGTAAGACAAAGAAGATCGTTTGTATTTATGTGTATCTTATCTTGTTGTCATTAGTTTGGTTTGAATGTATGCGTTCAATGGATATGTGATTTATTTATGCAGTTATGGATATGGATGGCCAGTGGTGGACTATATTGTAGTAAAATGAAATCGACGCATCTATGTGATTGAACCTCATTTTATTTATTGGCTTGGGATCTTTTCAGTACTTGTGTAATGGTTTGAGATACGTCAATACATTCTCTTGGATTTAGAGAGAGAGAAGCCCGGGGGGAGGGGAGGGGAGGTGGCATAAAATAAAGATGGGAAACAGGGCATGAAACAATGAAGCATGGGTTGAAAGCCAAGAAGGAGAGGAGAGGAAAGCATGAAGCATGGGTTTCACAGTGACTCAAAATGAGGACTATAGAGAAAGGACTGACAAACTTAGGATTTTCTTTTTGGGTAGATGAATTTGTTGCAAGTAACTAACTACTCCACTTTGGAAACCATGTGATTCTCAAGTTTTTATCCTCTTTTTTTTTTTTTTTTTTTTGACTTTTTTGGTTAAATTTAGCATTATCAGTTTAAAAATCACCATGGTTGTGCAGATCATATTGGTAATTGAGGGGTCCTTTAAATCTAATCCTGGTAAGTCTGGCCCCAATTTCAATTTTTGGAATATAAAATATTGTCTTTCTCTCTGTGTATCAAATGGTGTATAGGATCCCCAAATGTACTATTACAAAGAGAAACGTATAAGATCAATAACCTTCCCAAGATAGGTATATAAAATAAGAAAGAAAATATTATGCAGAAACAATTAATACAGGTTGCTATAATTTCACACTCCTCAAACTTGAGATGGCTCGGTAGAAATCGTTTTGAAAGAAACCAAGAGAATTGAGGAGCACTATCTATTTTGGTGATTAAGTCAGCCAGTTGCACAAAGGAGACAATGTATGTAAGAGAAATTGTGCTTGCCAAAAATTCTTGCTGAGCAAGGTGACGGTCGACTTCAATATGCTTGGCACGTGGAACTCTGGATTTTAAAAATGTAGATGGTGTTTTAGTTGTTCCAATAAAGCGGTGTGGAAGTCATAACAGTGTTCACAAGACACTCGAGGATGGCGAGGCGGGGCATGAATTTTCAGCCATGATGCCAAGCACCTTCGAATTGAAACAGAGTCAATCAGTGGTAGAGATTAGATCTTCGTCAAATTATAGTCCGAGAGGGAGGTAAGCCTAATGATTGCTCTATTTCTCTCTAACCACTAACAATTGTCGGTTTATGGGACGATGAGGCTGAAAATACGCGAATAGGAAGAAGTTTTAAAAATCCTAGAGCAAAGAATGGGATTGATATAAGAAATGGTTTCAAAATAGGGAATTAGGACTAAACTATACTAAATATGCAAAGAAAAGCTAAAAGAGATGAACTTACTTGGAAACCAAGCCCATAAGCTCCGCACCTAGAGTCGGTGGTCTTGCTTAGATCCGAAATTGTTGTGCCAACCTCTTTCGCCTCTTAGAGTTTGCCAATTGGGATTGAACCATGTTAAGATTGAGTTGATACTAACTTAAATTTGAATTGGATACTAAGCCTAGGCTATAAAGAAAGATTCTATAGTCCATAGATGTAACCAAGAATCTATGATTTGATTACAAGCCTCAGGGTATATGTTGACTAAGATAAGATTCCAGTGGTTAAAAGTAAGCAAAGGGGTTTTATGAGAGGGAAAATTAAGATTCTTAGCTTTAGGATTTCGTAGGATCCAGGGTTAAGTGTGTGGAGTGTTAGGGCTTCCTCCATTTCTCTAAGGTTTCATAACCAAAACCGTAGTTGAGGGTCTATATTTACAAGCTAGTACCTAGATAACGGCTCCTGCAAGTGGTGGTTGAATCTGGGCCATAGATCACTACCAAAACACAGTATTACGCTTGCGTAAATAGGTGTTATGCAGACGCAGTGGACCCCATAATTTTGTTGTTTTGTGCCTTTTATCTTGTTATGGCTGTTGGGATGTTTCAACATGTAAAGGAGCCATTTTATGTGTGTTTTAGTGGTGGTAATGGATTTAAATTATGAGTTTTAAATGCCATAGTAGTGAGGTCAAACTAAGGTTTAGTGGGGTTATGATGTTATTAGGGTTTGACCTATGATTAAAGGTGTTGGCCCATGTTTAGATTAGTATAGGCAAGTTTAAGGTGGGTTTAGGCCATTTAGGTAGGTTTAGGTTTATTTTAGAAGGTTTTAAGGGAGCTTAGGTCTAAATTGGAAGGTTTAAAGGTGGCTTAGGTTATCTTAAGAACGTTTAAGATGGATTAGTGGATTGAAGTAATTGAACTAGTTTAGTTGGGTTTTAAATTGGAGGAGTTGATTAACTTCTATGGTGCATGGGATGGGCTATGGTATATGAAAACAATGGTTCTAGGGTTCATGGTCATAGTGTGGTCCTTAGTCTAGTTTTAGGCTCAAAAATGAGTTTTTGGTGGGGCAAGTTCCATAGTTTTGGTTAATGGGTAGACTAAGGTCTAGGCCTACGCTCTAAGTTTTCTAGGGTTTCTACTTCCTGGAATTCCTTCAGCTAAGAATGAAGTGTCTACAAACAGTAATGCCCATATCAGCAAGGAACCAATAAAGCCAAACAAATTATGTTGTAGTTTATGCTATTGGCATATATTTAGCTTCTGTAGTAGATTGAGCAATGCGTTTTTATTTCTTACTTTTTCAAGGTAAAAGAGAATCACAAAAAAAAATACAAAATCATGAAGTTTATTTGTGAACACTTAGTTTCTTTACAAAATTTGAGTCTTCGCCCGATGCTCAAGTAAGGAAGAAGAAAAGAAAAACAAAGCTTGGTGTTGAGAATCTCGAATATAACGAATGATACGTAAGACTGTAGCTAAATAGACGAATCGACGAGCACTTTGGATTGACTAACCAAATGCGCCACATAAGTAATATCTAGGTGAGAAATTGTCAGATATATTAATTTTTCAACCAATTGACGGTAAAAATGTTGTAACTAGGAGTAGTTTACTATTTGTTTCTCTAAGGTTAACATTCAATTAAGTAAGAGTGTCATCTCTCTTAGTATCATTCATGAGACAAGCTTGGGAGACTATTTCTAAGGCATACTTGTGTTGAGATAACAAATAGCTGCGAGGAGAATTAGAAACATGTAGACTAAGAAAATGGTGCAAGAACCCTAAGTCTTTCATTTCAAATATTTGATTGAGTGTTTGTTTAATCTTATAAATGGATATCCATATCATCACCAAATATTATCATATCATCCACATAGAGTAACAAAAATGCTTGGCTAGTAAAAGTATCAAACACAAATAGGGATAGATCTTGATGGCTCTATCGTCAAAATCCTACTGACATTACAAAATTTTTCAATCCAAGCTAGAGGTGCTTGTTTGAGTCCATACATGGCTTGGTGAAGAACGATTTTTTTTGGCTTATGGAAACTGAGGGAGGGAGGGAGGGAGGGGGGGGCCTTGCTGGAGAGTCTTGGAGCTGTGGGAAATTTTATGAACACGATAGAGAGGACTTTGGATCTGGTTTCGATGGTGATTTTTAGAGGCGAATTTCAAAGACAAAAGGGTTTTAGATCTATCGGTTTCAAGGGAGATTTTTCAGAGTTCGATTTTGAGAGGTATCGAATGATTGGTTTTCAAATGCGGATTTCCGTGGGTGGTTTTGAGATGACAGTTTCAGATTGACGGTTTCACATCTGGTAGGGTGATTTTTTTATTTGCAATGTTACATTGTGGTTTTGTAGGATGATGGTTTTTGTAGGGTGGCTTCGGTAGAAAGGTATTGCATGGCTGAGGTTTGGTATGGCTGATTTCACATGCCGTTATTTAGATGTCGATTTTAGGAAAATAGACCACGAGATCATTTACCTTTGACACAAGGTGATCACATTTGATCTTGACCATTGGATGTGAAATTGAGTGGTTACATTTATTCCATTGACTAAGTTGAATGTCCTAAAGAAATGTTTTTGAACTTTGTGATACACCCAAACTATCACATTTCACATCAAATGGTTACAAGTAATTGAGACCTTCTTGGTAAATGGTCTCATTGTATACAATTTTTTTCATAAAAGTCATATTGCACGACTACCGGCCATAGCTCCATCACCATGTTGAAAATATTGTATTTCTCTTTATATCAAATTGTGTATAGGACCAAAGAGCGGTGTTCTTCTGTTTATGCATGACTCCCATTCTAACTCTCCAACGTAGGACTAAAACATTATTTAAATTACATAACATGCTTAAAACTCCCTTTGGCGAAACTAACAGAACCAAGCCACCCACTTTATTGCACAAGCAAGGCACAACAAAAGAAAAAAGGAAATTCCTTTCCCTCAAGTTTTTGATTTGGATGTATTGATATATACGAATGCACACAGGAATGTATATATGCAATAATTAAAGAGCAATACAAAATGCACACATTTACTTGTCGCCCTGGGTTCATCACCTGTCCGAGCTCAATCGACCAAAGTTCTCCATTTTCCGGGCTACACCCCGAGTGCTACTTCAATTCTCTTATTTCTAGGTTTCCGCAGAGAACGAGAAAGAGAGCGAGCAAGCAAGGGAGAGAGAGAGCATACACAATCACTAAGTGTGCCTTCCTCGCAAAACGCCTGGCTTGTTCATCGCCGCCCTCGGTTTCGTTGATTGCATGGCCCTGATTGGGCAGGCATGCATCTATGAATAAGAAAAATTGGAGTGTGTAGTGCTTTGAAGATGGGAGATACAATGGCCAAGAAGCATTTCAACTGCTATGGTATTTGATGGAACTCTCGAGCAACTGTGGATTGGATCCTGCTATATCCTTCACTTGAGACCCATTCTTGTATATCTTGAAAGCCGGCACGGATGAGACACCCTCTGATTTACTTATGTTTGGGTTTTCCTCTGTGTCCACCTGAAACCACAAATTCAGACAACTTCGAATAAACAGATAAACTAGTCAAACTTCAAACTTTTTGGAGTTTAGAGAGCTTGCCATTGTATCTAGGGCCAGGCTTGCTAGGCCGGTGCTTGTGCCCGGCCCTATCTTTTCTTCCACTTTCTTTTTCAAAAAACGAATTCCTATATCGACATAAGGTCTGGCCCCATTTTTTGGGTTCAGGCCTCATCAGCACAAATTCAGGTTGGCCTAGTTAAATGGTTCCACACCGGCCCTTGGGCCTGTGCAGGCCCGGAGTTTTCACAGCCCTAATTCTAGTTGTATCCTAATGCTTGAAAATTTTGTATTAAGTATATGGAAAAAGTTTATATAAGGATGCTGCCTTATAATGTAGAACTACGGATGCCCCCTCAAAAATCCATCGGAAAAGGTAGTTTAATGTTGAAAAACCCTTTGATTGATCATCTTGACATCGAGATGTATGACTATGAAAAATAAAAAGATTTTAAGTCTCAAAAATAGTGCATTTTACAACATATTATCTACACCATCAATTTTTAAGATTTTCATATGTTTATAGATCTACTTGATTTTAACCATTTTTTAAATTTAAAATTTTATAATTAGATATAAAAATAGATTTTGAGATAATCCTAAGACATTTTACATCAAAATTATATACCATGATAAAATTTGAAAGTGCACCGTACCTCTACACCTACCGCACCCTAATTATATTCGCTATCCACCGCAGGAGTTTTTCAATAGAAACAGAGACCAATATTAACCAAAACGACAATATAGAGTAGAAAAGGGTAAAACATTAAGGCAAAAGTTTAAGTTTACCATCTTAAAAATCTTAAAATGTGTTGTTAAGATGCACCTAAAAAAATCCATTGATCAATGTCGTAAAAAAATCCATTGATCATCACGACATTGATATGTACGTTTTATAAAAAAACAAGTTCTGATCTTAAAAACAAGTGCATTTTGCAACATGTTTCTGGACCATCAATTTTAAGATTTTCATTTGTTTACAGCTCTATTTGATTTGAACCATTTATGAAGGTTACTACTGTATAACTAGTTTCAAGCTCTATTTGATTTGACACCAAAATTATATCTTACAATAAAAATTGGAGGTGCACCTTACTTCGATTGTTTACGATTGTTTAAGGTGGCAACCTTATATAAACCACACGCTAACATAAAAGATGCCAAAATAACCGATAAAGGGAAAGTAATGGAAACGTTTACCTTTCCAAGAAATTTTTTAAGATGGCCCTAGACCAGTGAAATTAACCCATGCCGCAGTCCAAAACTGTTTTGCTCAAACTTTATGTAGACAAGTGACAAAACATTTTCCTCAAACTTCGTATAGAGAAGTGACAAACCCCAACAATCCAATTTTACCAATTTTACATCCAAGGGGGTTGGATGTTCAAAAATATAAAGGTAGCCATTCTCATTGTATCCCCTTCAAGTTTTTAGTGATCGATAATCTCTACCAAGGATGGTAGGTATGAATAAATAAATAACTTTTAAAAATTTTAAAGTCATAAAAAATTGAAAGTAGCAAAGGGTGTGTAAGGTGTTATCTTACACCATACAAGTGAGGGTCACTACTAAATTTTGCCAGAAAACGAAGTTCCGGTGTCGAACACCATACGATGGCTTGAAAATCCATGTTCAGCTCTATATAAAAAATTTAAATATCCAAAGATAATGCTAACCAAGGAGATCTGCAAACACTTGAAAAAGATGAAAATAGAGTGTCCAGATAACGTGTTATAGAGATGCATGCCCTTTAAGACTTCAAATTCTTTTCTATCTATATATCCATCAATACATCTTGGGATCAAGATGATCAATTGAAAGGTTTCTTGACTTCACAAAATTAATTAATTTCTTTTTACTGATATTTAAGTTCCATCTTCCTTCCTTACTTCTATATTGCAATCTCTTACAAACTATTTCTTTTTTTAAAATTTTATTTACACCATGCATTTTAAATTTCAGTTGGATCCCCCTTTTTGACACCCATCTTATGTTTGATGGTCAGGGGGCACATGCGTCCCCTGACTTACCAAACATTTTTTATATGTTATTGTTATTTTTTTATTGGACCAGGTTTTTACCGACCCCCGACTCAATACTATTTTCATGGGGGCTCCTTTGAACACCCAATATTTGTATCGATCTTGAACCCAAATTTATAGTGCTCTATGATCTACACTATGATGATCATGAATACAAAAAATAAAAAATAAAAATATTTTAAAAGATTTAAAATTATTTTTATTAGAATATTTTCCTATCCATTGGATAGGAATCTTTAGTTGTGGATGTTCATCTTAAAGATGGACATTTGTGATTGTGCGGGCTAGTGAGCACGAACAAAACACTTTTCCTTTCTTATTTTTAAAGGAAATATTTCAGTCAAAAAAATAGTTGTAGTTTTCAATGGAGTTTCTGTTATTGAAAAAGTATTTCATGCGGGTTAGATCGCATTTCTATAATAGGGGGGCCCAAGGTATAAGACATCTACTTTAAAAATGGATGCTGATAGGTGGCCTATCTAAAAACAATTGAAACTAATGATCCAAATGTTTTTTTTTATAAAATTATTATTTTTATTTCTTAAATATTATTTATTTATTTATATTCAAGAGATTACATAACCTAAAAAATTGGATCCGAAAATCCATTTCAAAAATAAATTTTTAAGACTCAACTCATTTCTACAGGACTCAGAAACCGTGTCTTTCTGTTATTTCGAAAATCTACATGGACTCAGAAACCGTGTCCTGTTATTTCGAAAATCTACATGGACTCAGAAACCGTGTCCTGTTATCTCGAAAAGACTGGACATCATTATTGCCTTTTTACATCATTCAACCTGGTACATAACTGTATTATTGGTTAAAATGTCAATGAATTAGCATCATAATACGGCATTATGTTTTTAACATCCATTTTAATGTCCATGAATTAGCATCATAATACGGCATTGTGTTTTAAGTAACATCCATTTTTTTAAAACATTATATGCAGTTAGTTCTTTTGACTTCTTAGGCTAAGCTAATGCAGCCGTTTACTTCTTTAAGGGGCAATGTTTTTACGTTGCCCCAACAACATATATAAGTTGTACGTGACCCACTTTTTAACTGTCCGACTTAAATCGAACGGCTACTATGAATGTTCATACCACAATGTCACACCAAATATTGTTTTATTTTTCTTTTCTTCTACATAACATTTTTGAGTAAAATTTTGGGCGCCACATCATAAAATTAGGGAAAACCTGGAATATATATATGTATATTTATAAAACTAAATGACAAAAGTGTCCCTACAAATTTTAAGGGTATTCTCTGATGAGAAATGATCCTATAGAACTCTCCCCCACCCATATGTGTAGGATCCCAAAGGATCACCATTAAATTTGGTACGGATCTATAGAAAAGTCAAGTCCTACACCCATGTAATAATTTTTTTAGAGATCCGTTGCCAACTTTAATGGTGATCTTTTGTGGTCCTACACACATGAGTGGAAAAAGGTCTTATAAGATCATACTCTTTTGTAATTTGTCATCACCTGAAATATTGTTTTTATTATTTTTATCATGTACAGCCCCGTTAGATCTATGGATGCCCCAAATTTTGTTTCAAAATTATTTATAGAATAAAAATAAAAAATAAAAAACTATGAGCCATTTGATCAAGATCTGACGGTTAAGGGCTATCTTGTGATATTGTGACTAGCCATCTACTCATATTTGACGGCAGAGACAAGATGTCACATATACCCTATATGTGAATGTGGTCACATAAAAAGCTTTCCTTTTTTAAAAAAGGATTGTCTACAAACATACCATCTCTTTTGTACATGGAGGCCAATACACACAAATCCATTTTTTAAAATCCATTTTTTTTACTACTTTTCAACTATATTTGGATGTGCTTTGTTTAATCATACTTTAAATATATTTTTCATGTTTGTTTTATTTTTTAAAAACGTTTTGAACTTGCTCGATTAGGCCAGTTGAACTGGCCGATTTACTAGTTACTCGAACCCAGCCCTTGGCCGTTTTTCAAGGCGAGTTCGATTTTGAACATTGCTTTCACACATACAGAAGCAAGAGAGAGATTGAGGAGGGATCATCAGAAACCATAGAATAACAAACCTTAAGGAAATTGACAGAAGGGTATTTCTTGCATAGTTGCTCGATGAAGGGAAGGAGTTGCTGGCATGTTTCATTTGAATTTGTACAGAACAAACCTACAGACATCCCTGTAAAGTTCACATCGAATAAGTAAGGAAAAATATAAATTGTAGTAACAGAAATTACATTGAAACTTATAGCCATCCAATCAATGGGTTGGTCGGTGAGTAAGGGTCAGTAGCCATGACAATTCAATTAGTGACGTGTTTGGTGGTCCTACATTCCTCTTTCACCATTCAACCCATCTATTTGATGGGAAAAGGGATGGAGTCGTCGTGGTGGCACCCCCACCACCCCCTAATCACCAAGTTGTGGTATTCATTCTTACTGACACCGTAAAAACACTAACTCCTAAACTATTTGAAAAAATGTGTGTGATTGTAGACCCACAGCATATGGCACAACATGCGAAACAACATTTTTCTATAGTATATCTGTGTAATATTATCCATTCGACCGTAGAGGTTTCTCACCAACTATGTCATTAATTCATCCATGTGTGCCACTGTCCCTCAATCACTGTCCAACCCATTTTATCAGATGGTTTAGATGGTGATAAACCATGTTGTCATGTTCATCACACTATGTTTCTCTTATTCATTAAGAATTTGTCCTTTATTTGAGATTACTGGATGATTATATGGATCCTATTCTATTATTTGTTAACTTCCTATATTTGTCCTAACAATTTGGGGTGATCTTTATGTGGGGTTGGTAGAAAAATAAGAGAGATTTTTCTAGGTAAATGATATTCTATTTGACGTCTCCATTTACGAAAATTTTTTATTTTTTTCTTTTGTGTTACCCTAATTTTCAAGTTATGTTTGCTTACCAGGACCCCTAACGTATTGCCTTAAGCGATCGCCATTGGTGATGAGGACAACATTGGAGATGTTCTCCTTCACATCTTCACCTCGGGATTTCTTGAGTTGTTTTTTAATCTCCAACAAGGCTTGCTCCACCTCCGTATCTCCTGGACATTCTACGTTTAATATCTCATAGTCTTGTATTGATGCTTCCCACCTCTCCAACTGTCGCCAAATAACACAAGACAACCATGTGAGTGCAATCGAGATATATGCTACATTCATCCAAATATTCTTCTTCTTTCACTATAGCGGGCAATGGGCTTGGCAGCCGGGCCCTGAAATCCTAGGACCTGGGCTACAACATGTGGCCCTAAGGGAGGGCCACCACCGCCTAATGGCTGGGCCTTGGCGGGGTGAGGCCCAACCCTTTTGCTTTTTCTTTTATTGTATTTGGTTCAACCTCGCATTGACAGGGCCAGGGCCAGGGCCCGGCCTGGACCATGACCTCTTTGGCCATGTCGAAGCTCAAGCCGGCCCTAGTATAGATTTACAAAGAAAAGGGTAAAGCAGTAGGTAGAAATATTCCTTGAATAGCTTTATTTAAGAAATAAGCTTAGTAGTATTCTTCTGGACATGGTTGTTAATCGGATCCAAGTCAAAACCAATCAGGCCCCTAACCCAATTGGGTCTCAACTAGACCCAGAATCAAAAGGGCCTAGGTCATTGGATCAAGATACAACAGCCGAGTTGGGTTGGGTATGGGTCTAGAGCAAAGAAAAGATAAAGTTTATCTTGTATTTTTATAATATATACAAATGATGCAAATAAGGGCTGGCAACAGACCAAGCCTGACCTGGGCTGGGCTAGCCCTGGTCCTGATCCCCATAGTGCCAGCATATGCCCAACCAAGCCCAGACATAGCCAAAGAGGCCCTGGGCTGGGACCAGCACGGCCCTACTTTATCAGAGCAGGCTGAGCAAGGCCAAATAGAAAAAAATGAAAACATAAAAAAATATACGGAACAAATAGTCGGTCCATGTCCTAGCCCAACCTGGCTCTTGAGCTACGTTTTGTGGTGTAGGCCCCTAATGCATATTAATGTGATGAGAAAGTATATTGTAATCCTCAGGACCAATTGAAATTAAGACACTAAAAATACCCAGTATTATTTTCTTTTGAAACTGCTCCTCCAATTAAAAAAAATTACCTTTTTTGGATCAAAAGACCCCAATTTGCCTCAGGTTTATAACACCCCTTTTTTTTTTTTTTTTTGGTACCGAACCAAAAACTGAATTTATGGTGGTCCGACAAAAAAAAAAGTGCTGAACTGACACAAAAAAAGTGTTGGACTATTCCAGCATATTGATTTTATAGTGTCAGTTCAGCAATTGGACCAAAAAATGAGTCCGATTTGGCACAAAAAAAATGTGTCTGGCCGACACAAAAAATGCGTTGGACATTTCATAGTGCCAGTCCGGCACCATCGCTTGAAACTAGTCCGTCAGTGTTTTGTGCCAAACTGGTATTATGAAAGTGTTAAATTTAGTGCTATCCAAAATCACCCACATAAATAAATCTCATATTATGTGGGATTGAATTATGTCATTATTATACGAGATTGACATTGATATTTGATAAGTTTCTTAAAAGAAATAGAAATCCAAAAAAGATTAGGACTCTTGGATATATCTCTTGGTCTTTTGAGATACATGTAAAATCAATATGAAATTTCATATTTAGTATGGTTTCCTAATCTTAATCATAGATATATGGGATGAAAGTGCAGAGAATTTGTGTACTTTAGTTGGGTCACCATATGGGAATTTCCTCTAGAGATAAGGGGCAAAGCTTCTTGTGCATAAGATGAAATTTTCTCTTACAGAAGAGAGCTTCTTATGGAGAGAAATATTGTGATGGTACCTCTTTTATAATCCCGAAGATTAAGATGTTTGTTTCTTGTAGAGAAACGCTTTCTATAGAGATTTTGGGTTGTTTTCCTTTTAATGAGAGAAAGTCTCAGTTGCTCTCAAAGTTCTCTTCTTAGAGAGCGGTCTAGTTATGAAATAGAGATGAGATATCGGCAGTGATGCCGTTTAGGAGAGCAAGTGTAAGAAAGTTTGCTGAACTCTGTTTTGTCGAGGTTTGTTCCAAAATCTTTGATGTAACTTTCATTGGTATAATAGATTTCAGTTTATCGTGCCCGTAGATATAACCCTTCACGTAAATCTTTATGTTCACAACGTAGTATGTGTTTCATTTTATTTCTCGTACTTTATTTGCCAAAAATCAACCATCGGGTTTAAAGCTTTCAGCAGAAAGCAGTATAAAGGCAGAGGGGTACTGTAATCATAAATTTTTGACATTTTGACTAAAAGGAAGTGCAAAAGGAGATATTGTGGTTTTTCTAATGTTTTAAAAATTTATTAAGAGGAGGATGTTAAGAAAGTTGAGTGAATGGGGTTTTTAGTAATTTCCCCGAAACTCAAACCCTGGATCGCCGGACATCAATTACAATTCTACCAGCCAACTCATGTGATTTCCAAGTTTAATGGATCTAGAGATAACAAAGAAGTAAAAACTTAAAAAGCATGAAAACTAAGCAATTCCAAGAATCCTCAATCCTGAATTGCTAACCTCCCAATTCCCATCAGACTCGGGCAATTCCAAGTCGGGTTGGAAATTTTTAAATTCATGTTTTTGAAGATCACAGATTCTAGTGAACTTCCCCAAAAACAGTTGCTATGTTTAGAGAAAACTTGTAAAGTGCTCTCAAGTTTCTCATAGTTATTTGCCATCAATCTCAGCCATGTGACCACTCAAAGAACTACAATTTTGAGCAGATGAATGGCATCCTAGCCAGCCAAAGATGACATCTGATAGCTGGATTGATGCCAAGCAACTGGAGGAAACTTAACTGCGTGCATTATAGGCCAACCCTTTTGGTCATGCTTTTTTGGTGATACCTTGGCATTGCAGTCAGCCCTTCGGAGGCGAGCCTTGGTGTATGAAGGGCGGATACTGAGGGCGGCGGTGCAATCCTCGATGGCTCTTTCCCACTGTCCCATCTTCGACCGACAGGCAGCGCGATTGCAAAGTAAGATGGTATTGAGTGGGTCATTTTGGAGGCCATCTCCATAGGCCAAACACGCTTCACTAAACCTAGAAGCTTTAAAGAGGTCATTGCCATTGGAGCGAGCTGAAGACACTGCTCTTGCCTTCCTCACCACTGCCCCAATCTCCATGTTGCTTGGATCCAATCTGCCTGCTCTTTGGGCCGCACTAACGGCATTATCAAATCTGCAAATTTACTTTGATTTTGTTTACGTCTAATATTTTTTGCCCACAAAATTTGAAAATAAAATGGTCTCAGAACGTTTATGTTTCATAGTAGTAGAAATTTATTGTTCTTTCTATAATTGGCCACTTTATAGGGCTCCAGAAAGCAGTAATCAAAACAAGACCAGACTGGCTGGTTTGACTGGTCAGACTACTAGAAGGTTCCTTTCCTTGTGGCATCTATAGTCCTACGGGTCTGATCAATTAGTTTTGAGCAATTCTACCGGCTTAAACAAAATTGGGTAACTGATCCAATAGGTTGGGATGATTTTGATTGGCGCATAAAAATTAATGTTAAATAGGTTTTAAAATATTCGACCAATTGGTTTTGAGCAACTCTACCGGCTTAAACTAAATTGGGTAATTTTATAATCCGATCCAATAGGTTGGAATGATTTTGATTGGAGCATAACCCCTCGCTGAACACCACAACAATATTTGCATGCCACTAATTACGCCATACACGACCACGAATAAGTGGATCATGTGTTCTTCTTGTTTTTTTTTTTTTTTTTCTTGTTTTGCTTTTTTTTTTTTTTTTTTCGTTTTTTTTGTGGTGGGGTGAGAGAGAGGACCGTGTGTTGACCAAATATCAACCTAATAGTCTTTAGCTTTTTTCTTGATGAAACCTTCGCATGGACTACCATAAACTTTTAATAAATAAAATCAATTTTTAATTAATTTAACCTTTTTTCTGATGCTCTTTTATAATTATTTTATGATGTTCTAATATTATTATTTTTTTGAAAAACGATGCTCTAATATTATTATCACATATGAATCGCAATATATTTAAAAGGAAAGTATATAATGAGACCATTTACCTTTGGTACAATATAGTCACAATAAATCTTGACCATTAGATGTGAAATTGGGTAGTTGCATTTATTTCATTGACCAAACTTAAAGTTCAAAAGAATTTTTCTCGAACTTTGTGGCACACCCAAACTATCAATATTCATATAGTTGTTAAGTAATTGTGACCTCCTTATTCCAATGGTAAATGGTTTTATTGTATACAATCCCATATTTAAATGCATATATAAATTGGACATAATTTTTAGATGTGTTATTTAAATAAGGGTGTGGTTTGTATAGAGCCAAGGCTCTAAACAATCAAATTAGAGCCTACCTTTAAATAGTGTCGAGAAATGTGATTCCAACACTGGAAACTTTCATATCTATTTATAAAGTTTAAAGCTTAAAAAATATTGTAGATCGACAGATCTATGAAAACTGGAAAATCTTGAAAATTGACGGTCAAAAAATATATTATAAAATACATCATTTCCAAAACTTGAAATCAATTTTTTTCTCACGTCCATACATCTTGATGTCGAGATGATCGATTTGAAGATTTTTGGGCATCAAAACAATCTCGTCTAGTGAAATTTATGAGGGAGGCTCAAATGTGAATGTTTAGAGCCTCAGCTCTATATAAACATTTCCCTTAAATAATAGTTTTTGAAGTTCACGTACGTTCTTTATACTCGCATCTAGACATTATGCACTTCACAGTCTTATCGTAAAAGACAAGGGAGGTAAAAGTTGTTACTCTCTCGGGGTAAAAGTGGGAAATTGATTGAGAGCATGGAGAGCAGGTCATTACAAAAGAAGGGTGAAAACATGGTTGTAGCTTCTGGAAAAATAAAATAAAAATAAAGTTATTACCAATTATACGAATTGTAGGTCAAAAAAGAGTACAAATCTTACAGATCCCTGACCACTTGAGAATGGATGGTCTTGAGCATGTATTACGGTATATACTATTTAAACAATTGATTCATACGAAATGGACCACATTTGTACAATATATGGTCTGAGGTATTAAGCATCCATCTTTAAGATGCAAATAGGTGATCTATTTAAAAACAATGGTAACTAACGGTCTAAATATTTTTTAAATATAATTATTATTATTAAGTTTTAAAATATATTTATTTTTTCATATTCATGAACTCCATGTTAACAATTATATATTCCCTAAAAATTAGGATCAAATTATATTTCAAAAATATATTTATTGTCAAACTTGCATTTCTATATGTGCAGGCTTGGCCACATGCCAACAGTGCCCGTCCATATTATTTCTAAGGATTGAAATCTGAATTTTTTGCACAACAATAATGGTCAAGGTCTAGATTATAGATTCAAAAGTTTCTTAAGCCAAAACTAAAATATTTGTTGAATTTTTAAGGTGAGGCTTTATTTTTTTCCATAAAACTTAAGCCTTATTTAAATGCTCCAAAATCCTAAAAATGCCCAAGGAATTCTTCAAATCATTTCCACCATATTTAGGAAAACGAAACAGAAGGAAACCAAACGAACCTTCCAGCTGCCATATCAACCTGCGCCTTTACAAGCAAAACATAGGCGTTGGTTGCGGCCCCAAAAAACTTGGTGCACGCATCCACCTCAAACTCTGGCGCTCCGCTCATTGCGGCCTCAGCCTTTTGCACCTTATGCAACCTCAGCAACGCCTCCGCTTGAGAAGCAAACACCTAATAAACATACAAAAAGAAATATCATATAAGAACTATCAAAGCATCCCATGCTCTGTTCTATTGAGCATTTTCATATCAACTATACTATACATCAAATTTTGCTGTAATATCTATAGTTAGACACTACTTTGCTCTGTTTATATTAAGCTGGGATACATTAAACACCAATATAACGGACTATAAATCATATCATACAGTAGTTGTGTTAGGTGTATTTTTGTTTATAGACCTGTGGAGCGGCATCGGCCCCAGTTGCGATGGCAGAGCTGGCCTCTTTGAGGAGAGTATGCCAATCTTTGAGCTTTCTGGCTTCTGTGCACTTTGATAGGTGAGTTTGGAAGGCCTGAGCTTGCCCTAATTCTCCTGCATTCGCTTCACTCCCTGATTGTTTATAGTGAGCCATGGCCTTCTCTGCATCTCCCAGCCTAAAAGTAACATAATTCTTTTTTTTTTTTAAGGGTACACCAAAAAATAAAAATAAAAATAATTTGTGTAAACTTGGAAACTCAAAATTGTGAGATAGTTATTCGATATAAGAACTACTCAAATTCCAGACCTAAAATTTCCTGAAGCTTGGAATTCTCGAGTTTTCTGATTTCTAATCTCCCCGTTAAACATAAACAAGAGAAATTTATCAAAAACACCTAAAAGGATGAAGTATAACATTCTACCCATTTCCAAGTCTTCCAACTCATGAGAACGTGGATTTTGATAGGTATTCTTAAATAAAATAAGACTCTATGAATAAAGTTTTAAAAGTGTGGTTTGTATAAGGTGTTAAAGGCGTCAACTTTGTACTACAGTAAGGTGCACCCAAGAAGTGTACCTAAAAAGGTTGTTATGCGGCAAAAAATCTATTTTGATCTTTAATTATGAAATTTAACGATCCAACCCAGATTAAAAACATCTATGTATACCTAAAAATCTTAAAAAAATAAATTGTTAAGATAATATGTTATAAGATATACTATTTGTATAGTTTGAAATTAATTTTTCTTTCGTATCCATACATACATCTCGAGGTCGAAATGATAAGTTAAAAGGCTCTTTTTTCCTTTCCGTTTTTTTTTTTTTTGGAAGTGAGAACCAACCTTTGTAGGTGGATTTTTGAAGTGGACCTTATGAGCATCTAAAACCTTTTTCCAAATTTTAAATAGTCCATCACTCTTGATATTTATATGAATTTTCCTCTAAACAAAATATACAAATGAAGTCTCCCATACTTTTACCTATAAATCCATAATGTCCCACAATACCCCACCAAAGCATCCAACCATCAAAAGAAACAGATGGAAGTTTTGGCCAAGTCCTAAACAAAACGAAACACAAAAGGAGAGGCATCTATCCATCAAAATGAAAGCAGCAAGCAAACAACATTAAAATACCTGAGGTAGAGAGTGGCCAGCCTATGATGGGCCCTCGCATAGGAGGGCTCCAGTCTCACGGCCTCACGACACTCGTCCACGGCCTCCAGCAATCGACCCAGCCCGGTTAGTGCCGCGCCCTTGTTGCTCCTATACGACGCGCGATCGGGGTCCAACATTATCGCCCTCTCATAAAGCACCAATGACTCTGCAAACCTACCCTTCCTATACTCCTCGTTTCCCATATTCTTCAACTCCTCAGGGTCACCTCCACCCTTTCCTTTGAATTCCAGTGGCGGTACTCCACCCCCTCTCACTACGCTCCCGTGGCTGTATTTCGAAGGTCTCTGTTGCTGTGGTTTTGGTTTCTTGTATTCGATTGCTTGAAAATTTTGGGGTTGTGCTTGCCTTATGTTGCCCAAGTAGCTGAAGACCATCATGTTGCTGCTCGATGCTCTCACGAGCGTAGAGCTGTTCTGTCGGTTGTGGTAGTAATCCGGCACGGGGCTTTCACCGCCATTGGTTTCGGTCGCAAAGCCACCCTTCAAGCGGGAATTGTTGGGGCGAGCTGCGGCCAGGTTGTAGGAGCCTGAAGAGCCGCAACTGCTCCCATCCAATGATTTACGGCCAAGGGCATTTTCAGAAACCACAGGGTTTCTGGTGGTCACCATCGCTTTGATTGGCTTCTGGGGTAGCGTCATATCTTGGATCACGAGCTCGTTCTTGGGTTTTGAAGTAACGATGAGAGACGGGGGATCATCGGAGCCAAGGAATGAGGTCTCGTCCGAACCTCCTCGTCTTCGTCTCGAAATCGATATTCCCATTTGACCCCTGGTGTCCTTGGAGCCGGTGGATGAGCTTCGTCGAGGCCAGAGCTTCCTGCGACCAAACCCGTAGAGGACCAGGATGCCGCAGCCGTGGCGCTTGGCATCATGCTCATAGCTCTTGGCCGTTGTCATCTGGGCCTTCATTGTGAGAAAGAAGATGGTGTATTGAGCATTCTTTGAGGTGTAGCTTGGGAATTGGGCCAAGGATTCTGGTAGTAGCGGCGAGGCGCCTCCAAGAGAGAAGTGGGTGCGTCGTTACAATAAAATGTGATCGAGTTTTAAGGGGTGGAGCGCACCACCTCCTAGACCTCGAGTGCTTACCAAAGAAATGTAACACCGCTTTTCGTGCCCCATACCACACCCCTATACCCGAATGCTGCTTTTCTTTTTCTTTCCTCTCTGTTTTCCCTGTCAAACCCTATTTTCTCTCTCCTCTTTTACTTCATTTAGGGGGGAGGGTTAGTTTTTTACAACTAGCAGAGAGGGGAGGGGGTGGGGTTCCCTGTCTAACCCCTATTTTCTCTCTCCTCCTATTTTTGGCTCCCTTTTACTTCGTTTAGGGGACGAGTTAGTTTTTTACAATTAGCTAGAGAGGGGAGGGGCATGTGAGGTGGGCACGTAGGAGAGAGAGCAACCCAATTTTAGGAAGCTCACGATTATTCTAGATACCTACAAGATATTTTGGGTAATTTTTTTGACATATATAGATTGAGATTTGACCAATTCAACCCTAAGAGTCCTGATCTCAAATTAATTATAAGTCCTATTTCTAATTGGGATTAATGCCTAAATTAAAGCCTATATAAACGCACGTAGTCTTCCTAAGAGAGAGCGATTCACGTGGGGGTGGGGATCTGTTTTTTCAATAGTGGACAAAAATGCGCCTAAATATATCTAAAATGACCCATCAACCCCCCTCTTTTGCCACAGTGGCAAACTTCAAATCCCAATAATATCGATATAATTTTTAATTTTAGGAAAGCTTATAGCGCATTGGTTTATAGAAATTTTATAGCGGCACACCCTATCATTTTTATAAGGGATTTGTTATCATTTATCTTTTTGTATATCAAGGTCGAAATTATTTTTTATAAGTGAAAAATAAATGTAACAAAATAATTTCTTTTTTATAAAAAGAGATCACAATATTATCAAATTTAAAATTATGTGATTAAAGATGTATCATTATTTAGACACAAAATCCCAAATAAAGATTCTCAAATGGTGTACTTTCATTATTAAATTTCATATTCAATAGCTAAAAGTTATTGTGATTTTTTTGTATTAAAAATAAATAGTCTCATAGTATACTATCTTTTTATAATAGAATTTTTGTAACAAGGTTTTCTGCTTTGAATGTCAAGATATATCTTGATATATATCCTACGAGAAGATATATCTTGACATAGGATATATCTTGATATATCTTGACATATCTTAATATATCCTACGACAAGATATATCTTGATATATCTTGACATAGGATATATCTTGACATATCTTGACATATCTTAATATATCTTGTCATAGGATATAGATCCCATGACAAGATATCTTGTCATAGGACATAGGATATCCTAAATAAGATATAGGATATAGGAGATATCCTATATCTTGTCATAGAATATCCTATGACAAGATAGAGGATATATCGTATATCTTATGACAAGATATATCTTATATCCTATGTCTTATATTCCATGACAAGATTTAGGATATATGATATATCCTATATCCTATAACCTATATATTGGATATAGGATATATATATATCTATATCCTATATATATCCTATATATGATATATATCCTATATATATCTTATATATATAGGATATAGGGTATATATCCTATATAAGATATATATATAGGATATCCTATATGGGATATATATATCCTATACATATATATAGGATATCCTATATCCTATATATATATATATAGGATATCCTATATGGGATATATATATATATATAGGATATCCTATATAAGATCCTATATAAGATATATATCATATATATCCTATATCCTATATAAATAGGATATCTCGTCATAGGATATATATATCCTATATCCTATGACAAGATATCTTATATCCTATATACAAGATATAGGATATATATATATATATATATATATATATATATATATATATATATATGACATCCTATATCCTACATATATAGGATATCCTATATATTCTATATAAGATATATATCCTATATATTCTATATAAGATATATATCCTATATAGTATATCCTATATAAGATATATATCCTATATCCTATATATATAGGATATCTTGTCATAGGATATATATATACTATATAGGATATCCTAAATAATCTTATATCCTATGTATTTAAGATTCATACATA
Organism: Amborella trichopoda; assembly: GCF_054954075.1. Lineage (NCBI taxonomy): Eukaryota > Viridiplantae > Streptophyta > Magnoliopsida > Amborellales > Amborellaceae > Amborella > Amborella trichopoda. The sequence goes on along the minus strand of NC_142341.1, from coordinate 44,305,159 downwards.
AATAATCCTAAATAATTCTAAATGGTATGTATGAATCATAAATAATTCATACATACTATGGTAATTATTTAGGATTCATACATACATTCTTGATACTATGGCAATAATGTATTTATTTATACTATCATCATCATCTCATGATGATAGTATTTCTTGATAAATTCCAAATGATAGTATAAATTCTCAATGATGTATGTCATAGTATGAATTCTCAATGATAATATTTTCTTGATAAATTCTCAATAATTTATTTAGGATTCATAAATTCTTAATAATGTTTTTCTTGATAAATTTTCAATGATGTATGTCATGGTATGAATTCTCAATGATCATCATCTCATTGGCAATTACTGGAAATTTATCAAGAGATCACTATCTCATACAACACATCATATTATAGACATTATTGCGAGGATGGTCATTAAGACTGAGTTCTATCTGAACACTCCATTCGTGTTTACATAGTAGAGAGAGCGACTCATGTCAGGCGCTAGCTGGCTTGGGCTCGGCCCTCACTCCTGGCGTCGAGTGGGGATCTGTTTTTCCAATAGTGGACCAAAATGCGCCTAAATATATCTAGAATGACCCATCAACACCCCTCCTTTGCCAGAGTTGCAAACTTCAAATCTCAATAATATCCATATAATTTTAATTTTAGAAAAGCTTATATCGCATTGGTTTATAAAAATTTTACAACGGCAGGCCATTATCATTTTTATAAGGGATTTGTTATCATTTATCTTTTTTGCATATGAAAATCAAAATTATTTTTTATAACTGAAAAATGAATGTAACAAAACAATTTCTTTTTAATAAAAGAGGTCACAATATTATCAAATTTAAAATTATGTGATTAAAGAAGTATCATTATTTAGACAAAGAATCCCAAATAACGATTCTCAAATGGTGTACTTTCATTATTAGATTTCATATTCAATAGCTAAAAGTTATTGAGATATTTTTGTACTAAAAATAAATAGTATCATAGTATACTATCTTTTTATAATAGAATTTTAAGGTCCCACGAATGAAAAAAAAAATTAAAAGACAATTTAAATTGTAAATAAAAATAAGTCGATGATCCAGAGAAAGAGTCAATCATGGGGTGAAATAACAAACCCTAATCTTTGGGTAGGTTTTTGGTAGTAAATGGAGTCCAAGAGAGAACCCCATTCTCTCTTTGTCTTTCTCTCTCTTAATGCAAGGGAGTAGAGTGGGAACTCGGTTTCGCTGCTCCTTGTTTAAGGTCGCCCGACCCTTTCTACCCTTTTCGGCACTCATTGCTGGGTTCTGTTGCTCGCTTCCCACATCCCTTCTCTTTCTAAAGCATTCAGTTTTTGTGTGCATCTCTCTATGCTGTGCATACTGGGTAATCGTACCTACCCGTCGATGAATTTCTCCCTTTACTCATCATTTTCTTACAGTATTGGATGAATTTCAACCCTCGGATGTTAATATAGTGGTCCTTCGTATTTAGACATCGGTGTCGGCCCTTGGACGCTAAAGAACCGAGCCAAAAGTCTCAAGTCCTAACTACATCACCTTTCTTGGTCCCCTACCGTTTCTCTCTCTCTTTCAAGCGAATCTTTTATGGAAAAAATTATGGAAGGTTGACACTTTAAATGGTATTAAAAAATTATTTAATTGATCATTTCAAAATTAAGATATACGTATATAGAAGAGAAAAAGATTTTAAGTTGAAATAAAGATATACAAATAAAGAAGAAAAAGGATTTGAAATACCTAAAATAGTACATTTTGTAAAATATTATTTGAACCGTCTATTGTCATGTGTTTATAAATGTACTTGATTGAAAATAATTTTAGAATTTAAAATTTTATAATTAAAGGCTAAAATATATTTTTTGGCCATTCTAAAAATTTTAAACCAAAATTACATATTGTAACAAAATTTACAGATATACCTTATTTTGATTAAGGTTACAACTTTATGCAAAACCACACCCATCTTCAATTTCCTAAATTTTCTAAGATTTAAATGTCGCAGATTTTCTTGAGTTACATTGGATCATCCGTTCGTTTTGGTCCATTTAAATGAAGACCAAGTGAACCCATCTTCAATTTTCCAAATTTTCTAAGATTTAAACGTCGCAGATTTTCTTGAGTTACCTTGGATCATCCGTTCGTTTTGGTCCATTTAGATGCAGACCAAGTGAACCACATAACAAGGTTTTCTACGATTCGATTTTGAATGTCAAGATATATCATACGTCAAAATATATCTTGACAAGATATATCTTGACATAGTACATGGGGTATATCTTGATATATATATATCCTATGACAAGATATTTTGTCATAGGATATACATCTTATAACAAGATATATTTTGTCATAGGATATATAATATATCTTGTCATAAGATATAGGATATAGGATAAATATCTTATGACAAGATATAGGATATCCTATGTCCTATATATATCATATAGGATATATAGAATATCCTATATCTTGTCATAAGATATCTTATGATATAGCATATATCCTATATCCTATGACAAGATATATCTTATATCTTATATCCTATGACAAGATTTAGGATATAGGATATATCTTATATCCTATATATAGGATATAACATATATAGGATATATATATCTTATACATATCATATATAGAATATATATATAGGATATATCCTATATAAGATATATATCATATATATATAAGATATATATCCCATATCCTATAGGATATATCTTATATAGGATATATATCCTATATATATATATATATATATATATATATATCCTATAGAATATATTGGAATATATAGGATATATCCTATAAGATATATATAGGATAATCCAATAGGATATATATCCTATATATCTTATATAGATATATATTCTATATAGGATATACATATCCTATATATATATATATATATATATATATATATATATATATATATATATATATATATATATATAAATTTTACATTCTTTTATTCTCAATTTGGGTTGTATCCCACCATCAGCTCTCATATAAAAATAAAAGTATTAAAATAATAATTTGTAATCGATGAAAAATTGCACAACTCAATCATAATAAAAAAATTTATACAACATAATTTTCATGAGAGATTAGTAAAAGCTCAATTGAAATAAGATACATCTTTAGTCTCCTCCAATGCTTCAAAATTTTTTACTGCAATTATCAAACCTTCTAGTTTAATAATCAAAATTCTTTCCACTTTTTAACTTGTACCATAAAGATTTTGATTTTGGTATCATAAATTTATCGCTTTTTTCTTTAAAAAAAAGAGTTGGTCAAATCAATTTTTTAACAATATTTTAATATTCTTTACATTATGGTAAAGATTAAAAAAAAAATTGGTCATTGATACCCACTTTTATATTTTCCCATTTTTTTCAAAAACTTTTAACGCTATTTACTATTTAGTTGACAAAAAGAAGGGCCTATATTATATATAACTTAATTTCTTCTTTATTTTATTTTAAAAAAAATATTTGGTTAAGATGATTTTTTTAATACTATTTTAATATTATTTACATTATGGTAAATATTAAAAAAAATATTTGTCATTGATATTTACTTTTATATTTTCCCATATTTTTTTAAAAATTTAAAAAATAACCCTAAAAATTAAAATCCATTTTTTCATTAATTTTTTATTTTATTTGAATGTGTTTTGTTTTATTATATGCTTTTTATATTTTAATATATTATTTTATTTTTTAATTTTTTTTTTAATATTATTTTGATCATTCAAAATTTATCCGATTAAAGCGGTTGAATCCACCCGTTTATCGATCAGGTCCGTTAAATCTCATCCGCGCGCATGTACTGTTAACCGTGTTTGTTCGTTTGCGCGAACACTAGCTATCACTCGTACTCCTAGGCAGAGAAATTACATTTCCATTGCACCATCAATACTCATCATCAGTGTTTTAAAAAACGGCGAGTTGAACCAGACTCGCCCGGTTCGACTCGGAAATCGTGAAAAGGGGATCGGATCGCCTAAAAAATCGGAAATCGTCCGGTTCTAGAGAGAACCGGACGATTCTGTACAATGAATCGCCGATTCACTGTACGGAATCGGCGAGTCCGTAGGGAATTTTTTTTTCTTTGTTTTTTTTTTTTTTTTTTTTTTTTTTTTTTTTTTTTTTTTTTTTTTTTTTTTTTTTTTTTTTTTTTTTGTAATCCATGATAGATTTTTTTGTAATACTTGATCGATTTTTTTGTAATCCATGATCGAATTATTTTTGTTTTTTTGTAATCCATGATCGAATTTTTTGGTTTTTTGTAACCCATAATAGAATTTTTTGTAATCCATGATCGAAATGTTTGTTTTCTTTTCTTGTAATCCATAATCGATTTTTTTGTTTTTTTTTTTTTTTTGTAACCCATGATAGAATTTTTTGTAATCCATGATCAAATGTTTTGTAATACATGATCGAAATGTTTGTTTTTTTTTTGTAATCCATGATCAAAATGTTTGTTTTTTTTTTTGTAATCCATGATTGAATTTTTTGTTTTTTGCTTTTTTTGTAACCCATGATAGAGTTTTTTGTAACCCATGATTGAATTTTTTGTAATCCATGATCGAACTGTTTTTTTCTTTATTTGTAATCCACGATTGAATTTTTTGTTTTTTTTTGTTTGTTTTTTTTTGTAATCCATGATCGAATTTTATGTAATCCATGATCGAATTTTATGTAATCCATGATTGAATTTTTTTGAAAATTTGTGATTTTTTTTTTTTAATCCATGATCGAATTTTTTTTTGTAATCCATGATAGAATTTTTTGAAAATTTGTGATTTTTTTTTTAATCCATGATCGATTTTTTTGAAAATTTGTTTTTTTTTTTTAATCCATATTATTCAAAGAGAAAATGAGAAAGATGATGATTCTGAGGCCACCCTATCCCAGCCATATTATTCACATATCGAGTCCCAAGAGCAACAGTGTAGGGATGAGCACAAAATACTGTAAATTAAATGCTGAATGGCGGTTCATGCAGGGAAAGAACATATCAATATTCGCATATTCATTCAAAAACATGAAAATTCTTAATGGAGTACCCTCATTTTTTATTGAATTCCTAAAAAATAATATTTATAATAAATTTTAATAATTTTTTCGATTTTTTTTTAAGCTTTATTATGATCGATTCACCCGATTCCCGATTCGAATTGCCGATTTATCAATCCGAATCGATTTTTTAAAAGCCCGATCCGAGTCACCGATCCGTTTTGTAAACCATTGCTTATCATAGTGTGGTCCCAATTGCGCCACATGTCGTTAACTCAATAAAGTTCTTGCAACAAGTTGAGAGAACAACGTAAGAGAGTGGAGATATTTAGGTAGGATGTTTCTATATATATATATATATAGAGAGAAGGGCCATGTATAGACTATTTCCGTTGTCATTTTCGCTTCCCAACCATCGATTTCGTCGTCAAAAGAACATGAAGTGCTTTGGTACTTCAGCAGAAAAGACTTGTGATTTTTTTTAAATAAAAAGTTAATATAAATAAAATATAAATTTATATATAATAACATATTAAAATAAAAAACTCAAAAATAAAAGTAGAAATAAAAAAAGCATGTACTACAATCCTATTAGGCTCAACAAGCTTATAAGATAACACGGCCATGAAGATTAAAGGCCATGAAGATTAAAGGGAAAGGCTTTTATCCTGTCCATACAGCATAGTAGTTCTATTCTCTTTCTCCCATCCAGCCATTCAATTTAGATCAAGGGAGTCACTCATCGGTTGATCTTAGATTTGACATTTTAAAGTATTTTATTTTTAGTTTTTTTTTTTATACAAATTATATGAATATGTGTGTCATTTTCTCATTGGGGCGTACTTATAAAAAATATTAAAAATAATTCATCGATAAAATATAATGATCAAAATACCCCTTGAAACTTTCAGAAATATTTGGGGTCATTTTATTTTATTGAAAATATTTTGCTAATGCGAGTTTAATGAAAGAATGGACGTCCAAAATTTGGTGTCAAAATAATTTATAGAAAAAAAAATTAAAAATAAAATAATGTAGAGACGTGATATTATGATTGGAGCAATCTCCATTCAAAATGAACGATTAGATAAAGGAGAGGATAGAACTTCTATGAGGTCAGGAGAAGCAAAAAAGAACTTGCCCAAGATTAAATACCACACTGAAAGCATATTCTTGTAAATTTTGAAAGAAGATATGGATATATTTGAGATTAGTTTACCTGGTCTTACACGTAATAAAAAAAAATTTAAAAATATTTTTTTAGAACCTTGCGTGCTATCCCATAATAGACGCTTTAAATTTGTATAGAGCCTAGGCTCTAAACAATCAAATTAGAGCCTACTTTTAAAATATATTTTTATTTTTATTTATAAAGTTTAAAGCAAATCTACGAAAACTTGAAAATCTTGAAAATTGATGATAAAAAAATACATTACAAAATACGTTACTTCCAAAACTTGAAATCAATTTTTTTCTCATGTCCATGCATCTTGATGTCGTCCAGATGATCAATTTGAGGATTTTTGAGCATCAAAACAATCTCGTTTAGTGAAATTTTTAAGGGAGGCTCGAATGTGATTGTTTAGAGCCTCGGCTCAATATAAACTTTTCCCTTTAAAAAAAATGCTTCCCATACTTTATTTCTTTATATTTAGAGAAAATTACATAAAAATCTTTTATACTCTATGTTATTATCGATATACCAAATAGTTTCCGTTATTACATTTATATTTGTTTTTACTTTTTACAATGCAATTTTTTTAAAAAAAATACTTAACCATTTTTCGGATATTGAACATTTGAATTGGTGGGAATTTCGGATATTCATCATCCGAAAATAGGCCTAAATTTAAAAGTTAAATTTCCTATTTCCAGATGATGAACATCTGAAGTTAAAGAATTTTCGGATGTTCAACATCCGAAAATATCCCGATAGTTTAACGTTAAGTATAACATTTTCGGATGTTGAACATCCTAATTTAAGAGACTTTCGGATGTTCAATATCCGAAAACAGAGAAGACGAAGGTTTATTTAACTATCAGAGTATTTGCAAATGTTGAACATCTGAAATTCTCTTAAATTTTGATGTTCAATATCCGAAAATGTTATACTTAATGTTCAAGAATCGGGGTATTTTTAGATGTTGAACATCCGAAAATCCCTTAATTTCGGATGTTCGACATCCAAAAATAGGACTTTTAACATTTAACTTTCAATTTATTTTCGGATGCTGAACATCCAAAAAAGAGTAAAATGATCTTTTTTAAAAAATGAAATTACAAAAGGTAAAAAATAGACATACATGAAATAACGAAAACTATTTGATATATCCGTAATAATATAAAGTATAACGAATTTATATATAATTTTTCCTAATATTTATTCTCTCTTCTTTGACTCTCACATATTTTCTCTCTCTTACCATTTCATGCATCTCTCACCTTAATGAGCATCGAGTGAAGAGAAAGTCATACCATCAAGTTTCTCTCTCCCCGGTAAAAAACCAAAAAGGCCAAAAATGCCTATCTCATAACAAAATGCCACCTGACCCCTTGTCTATTGATTAACCTAAAGTTTGACACTTATTTTTTCTAAACGTAACCTACAAGTTTCACACATATTCACCAAAGTAATAGATCGAATTTTGTTTCACTTCGCTCCAAGCTAAAAAAAAAATTGAAAAGCTTCTGCCTCTTCGACCGAAGCGAAGTTAATAACATTACTTTTTACACTGCCATTGTACCACCAATGACTCTCTAAGTGTGGTCATAACTGTGCCACATGTGATTAACTCAATAAAACTCTAGAAACAAGTAGAGACAATGCGAGAGGGAGATATTTTTGGAAGATTTATCTAAAGAGAGGAGTGGGCTACGTGTCGCCTCCTACAATTCTTTCTCCCATCAACACTAGTTCACTTTAATTATTGACCTTTCGATCATTTTGACTCTTTCTTTATGTTTAGCGACTTTCAGAATGTTAAGCCCATTTGTAAATATATTGCTCTTATGTCTTAATCAGTTCCAGCGTGAGATCTCCATTTATACCTTTTCTCGTAGTCAATGATTATGCAACTCAGTATGTTTGATCCTTTTATAAAAGACGGGGTTTCCAACCAATTGAATAGCTGAAATGTTGTCACAACATAGTCAATGTAGTTTTCCCAATAACTCAATGAAAATTCCCTGTTAGAATTGTCAGCCATTTTCCCATTAACTCAATGAAAATTCCCTGTTAGAATTGTCAGCCAGGTAAATTCTTCTGCAATCATCTTTGTAGATCTGTATTATGCTTCTGTGGTTGACAAGGAGACAATGGGTTTCTCTCTTATTGCATCAACAGACTGCTACTGATCCGAGGTGTTTATGTTCGGATTTGCGCCGATCTCTGAGCGAAATCAATTCAAATCTCATATCGAATAAGTTAATTTTTTGGAATATCTAGAGACTAAGGGTCGCTCAAATTATAGGCTAAGAAACATTCCATATCTCTAGAGACTAGGGGTCGCTCAAATTATTGACAAATAAACTAAAATAATTAATCTAAAAGAGTAGAGGACGAGATACTTACTTGAGGGACCTGAAACTTAGAGTTTCGCACTCGAATCAGGATGATCTTCTCATGCAACCTTCTATTCTTATGATTCTTTTTGTTTGTTGGATGTTGCTCCGTATAGCGTTATTTTTCCTAGATCTAGATTTCCTAAGGCTCAGAAAGGAGCTAGGGATTTTAGGTAGGCCATTCCCTGATGTTTCTATGGTTAGGAAATGGTTTTCCTTAAATTTTTACGAGATTTGCAGTCTCCTAATATTTATATCAAAGTTCAAATTTGCTGGTAGTTTTGTGAAATTTTCCTGATTTTTTCTAAATTTATAGGATTTATCTAAGGGGTTTTACTATTTTCTATTATTAGCTAGGAGTTTAGAGAGAGAAGGAACCCGAAATTATTTAGAGGGAGAAATTGTCTCAAAAATTGAAGTTTTAGAGAAAAAACATATCTTAAAATTTCATAGAGAGAAACTCTGTCAAACTTTAGAGAGAGAAACTATCTCATATTTCAAGTTTTGGAGAGAGAAAGTACATTAAAATTTTAAAGAAAGAGGATACTTGAATTTTTAGACAGAGAAACTATCTCCAAATTTTAAGAGCAGGAAATTATCTCATATTTTAAGGTTTAGAGAAATAGATTATCTGAAAATTTTAGAGAGTGAACTAATTAAATTTTTCAAGAGAGGAATTGTCTAAATTTTTTTAGAGAGAAACTATCTCAATTTTTTTTAAAGAGAGAAACTGTATAAAATTTTAAGTTTTAGAGAGATAGCGAGGCTCCCTCTTTAGCTAAACGGTCAGCAGCATCGTTTCACTCCATGAAAATGTGGCTGAAGATAACTTATCTTCCTTGTCTGGCTGAGACCATGACTTCCATGGTTGATATCCATGCCCAAGGCCCAAGGCATAAGATCTGGCTTTTTACACCAAGAAATCACATTAATTGAGTCACCTTTGATGATGAGCATGAAATATTAGGATCTAATTTAATAACTCCCCCTTTCAAAGCCCACAGTTCAGCCTCATTAATATCACAAAAATTCATGTGCCCTTGGAATTGCCATTGAACTGCCCCATTGGAATCTCCCAGGAGAGTACCGAAGGCCATTAAGCACTCTTTGATATTTATATTTCCATCGAAGTTCAGTTTAAACCAACCAAGAGGTGGCCTCAACCATAGGGAGATACAAGGAAAGCGTCTGCTTCTTAAATGAAGAAGCTCCTTGAAGTGAGAGAACAAATTCTCTTAAGGTTGGCAACTGGACGTGCTGCCACTGGCCGTAGTCTCCATAGGACCGGCCCAGGCCCTGCTAGGCCTTGACCGGGCCATAAAGGGAGTGGTGCTAGCCCGGAGTTAGCTATATTGGGGTTGGCTTGGCTCGTTCGGGTCAAATAAAATAGAAAAAAAAACAAAACAAAAAAAACAAAAACAAAACAAAAAAAGAAACAAAGTGAAGGACAAATGTATTAACATCCTACGCTAATTTTTTAACACAAGGTTTCAGATGGATCAAAATGCCCTCAAATTGTTTTAAACTTTCATCCTTGGACATTCTCATCATTGTCGCATCCATTAAGGTGATATTATGTTTACCAGAAATCATAACTTTATTTTTCTTCTCGCAACATAGAAACATTTTTTGGATAATATAACCAGCCAAAAGATATTCTACTCCCTTAAGAATATACCGTCCATTCACTACCTCCCGTAAATCCACGTAGGATTTGTTATTGGCCACCATGGTATATATCCAGGTTAAGTTCAATAAAATAAGAAACGAATTGTATCCTATAAGCGCTTTGAAAAATTAAAAAAATTAAAATATCTCATGATTGTATAAGAACTGTCCAATTTCTAGAGGATGAGATCTAAATCTTAAAAATCTCAAATTTCAATATTCTTTTTTAGGATAATTATTTGGCTACGATGGTTGCCAAAATTTTGGACTGAAAATATCCTCTCAAGTAAATCCTCTGACAGATGGAGTAGAAATAAACTATGCTGTACGTGCTTGATAAGATAAAAGCAAAAGCCGTGTGTTTTACTTGCTGCCCATCGTTTAAACATACACATGCATGGGCTTGTTGTGGTCATCGACAAGTGTTCTGAGAAAACTACCGATTCAAAAATGAATTTTTATGCTTACTTGGCCTTAAGCCATTTATCATTGACTCACTTTTTTTTTCTTTTTCAAAGAAAAATGCCCAATTTGAACAAACTTTCAAGGCTCGAAACTTTATATCATCGAGTGATGGCAAATGGGCTTATGAAACCAGGGTACGGTGGACCCAAATTCCAGTATATTTCCTTTTCAGAGGCATTGGTAGGAAATCACTAGAAGTCGCCTACAAAAACAGGGCCTTATTTTCTTCTTACTTTGCATTTTACAATTGGAACGATCCTTTTTTGGATAAATACTATTGGAAATGTCATCTCAAGTTTTCTTACATACGTAATTTTGGTTCATATGATGGGTTTTTGAGGTACGCTTTTCACACATTATATATGTTTGAATGAAAAATGGCTTGGCAGGCTTAAAGCGAATTCCCACCTCATAACTCATTGAAAATTGCAATTCAATTATTGAAAAATCTTAGACATCGATCATCGCAGCTTGAACATTATGTTTTTGAAAAAAACAAAAGGATTCAAAGCTCTAAAAATAATAATTATTGCAACAAATTATCTAGGCCATCAATTTCGCCCTAAAAATAAATCTTCATAGATCTACAAGATTTCTATCATTTGTTGAGTTTCAAATTTTATTGCTGCTATTGAAAATAGATTTTAGAGCCATCATAGAAATTTCCATTGCAGACAGTACTTATGGCCATTTGATGTGCAATTTCTGTTGCTGAAAGTACTTATGACACACACTCACTAACACACACACACATATCAGTTTCATCCTTAAATTGGAGAAGGAAGATGCACCCTTAAATTTTCTCTAGAGATGTCAATCCAATGTTGGTAATCTTATAGGTTTTAAAGTCTACCTTTAACCCTATGTACAAAAATTTACATTTATGAAGTAGTATAGATCTAGCAAATCTATATATACTTGAAAATCTTGAAAAAAGATAGTCCAGATAATTTGTTATAAGATGTCCTATTTTTAAGTCTTGAAAATTTTTTTTCTTCATATCCATGCATCTTAAGTCAAGATGATGAAAAATAGAAAGTTTTTCAACATCAGAACACTCTCTTGCATAGGGATTTTGAAGTGTACCTTACTTCAATAGGATAAGTCTAACACCCTATATAAACTATTTTTAACACACATACACAAACAAACATAGGAAGTAATTTCGTGTCACAATGTCAATGTAATATAATGAAACCACATTTCTAGGATATCATGTTTGATATATTTGCATGACCCCAATTTGATCTTTAAAGATTATCACATTATTTTACAATAAAACCATTTCATGAAATCATTCGTTGTTTTTTTTTGTTAGCTTTATGTTTGTTTATTCAAATTATTGATAGTTTGAGGGTACCGCCTTAAATAGAGTGTAGTGTTGGACCAAGATTCGTGTAGCCAACCCCAATTATTTGGAAAAAGGATATGATGATAATGATTCAAATTATTGGAAGTAACAGTTTTTTGTTTTTCCATTTATTTTTTGATGGTCTTTTTTCTTTATTCAAACAATAATTCCATCAAATTTGATAATATAATGCATAGAAGTGAATTGGAATTAAATAATGAATAATACGTACTAATTACTATGTTACAATTAGTTGTCATTAGTTTAACATCAATATAAGAAACCTAATTAGATTTAAATCCATTTTATTCATAGAATGTGATTTACTAGTATATTAATTAAGACTAATGATAATAATTTAAGTTATATGTAATATATAAAAATAATATAACGCATCACGCAATTGCATAGTTATAATGACAATGTTGGAATAGAATTAATAATATTTAGTTTGTATTCCTATTATATTCGTAGCTAGTTATTATTTTCCACAACATAATAATTATACTATTAATACTAGTAATAACAATTTCTATATGTGATAATTAATAATCTTATAAAAATTTCAAACTATTGTATTTTTATAATAAGTAATATTGTCTATTAATATTTTCAGCAAGTCACCGTTATTGTTATTGTTGTTATTGTTATTATTGTTGTTGTCGATGTTGTTGTTATTGAAACGAAGGGTTTACTATAGTTATTTATTGGTGTATAAAATTATAATAAAAGAGTCATTGTTGTTACTATTTATAATTGTGTAATTGAAATTATAATTATAGTTGCATTATTTATATTACATTATAAATATTGTTTCAAAAATTTGTGAGTTCAACTGCCCAAAAAACGAATTGTGTATTTAGTTAAAATATTCATATAATCATTATACATAATTTTCAACATAATGTTCTTTTATTTATTTCAGCCCAAGATTTCTTGGGAAGAGATAATCACAAACTTTACATACTTGTATTACGTAATAACAGTAGAAATTGTATGTAATGAGACCATTTTCTTTTGATACAAGGTGTTCACAATTACTTACAACCATCACATGTGAAATCAAATAGTTTGGTGTGTCACGAAGTTCGAAAAAATATCATTTGAAGCTTGATCTTGGTTAATGGAATAAATGCAGGTATTTAATTTCACATTCAATGGTCGAGACTAATTATGACCACTTTGTACCGAAGATAAATAATCTCATTACATGCTTTTCTATAATAGAAAATGGGTTGTGATCGAAGATCTTCTTCTTAATTTTATTAGTAACATATAGGGTTAGGTAGTTATAGTAATATGAGCATAACGCATTAATGATATGTAATTCCTATTTATATATTCATTATTCAATTATGTGATTGAAATATTAATATCAATCTAGTAATGTTTTTTATAACACCTGTATCTGTTAGAAGTAATAGTATTGCAACAGTAATATTTTAGCATTATAATATTTGATTATCGTTATGGAATATTAGTAATGTTATATGTATTATAAAAAGCTAAGAAAACTATATTTTATAATTATATAATTGTAATTATCATGTTAATTACATTACTATAATAATATGTATAAATATTTTATTAAGAATTGTAAATTAATTGCAGTAGTTCTATTATTTTTAGTTATGAAATTCTGCAGCTCACCAAAGAATCAAATTCTCAAATTTCATGTCAGAATATCACAATGCATTACGTTATGTATTTCTAAGATTTTGTTATTATTCATGTAAGGAAAACATTTATATAGAGCCGAGGCTCTAAATAATCAAATGCGAGCCCAACACAAAAATTTCACTAGAAAATGTTGTTTTGATGCTCAAATATCCTCAAATTGATCATCTCGACATCAACATACATGGACAGGAGAAAAAAATAGATTTCAAACTTTGAAAATAGTGCATCTTGGAAGGCATTTTTGGAACGTTAATTTTCAAGGTTTACAAGTTTTGGTAGATCTGCTCGATCTATACTAATTATAAACCTTTAAATTTTATAATTTGAAGTAAAAACATATTTTAAATTTATTACAAAGATTTCTAAAATTGAAGCCACATTTCTCAACACCATTCAAATGTGCGCTTTACTTAGAGCCTCGGCTCTATACAAACCGCACCCTATAATTTGTTTTTCAATTATTGTGTACTTTATAAAATAAACTTTTATTTATACTAATTTAATAATCATAATTTGATTTCTAAAAGATTAGTATTTCGTGACACGCGCACCCGATCGGATAAGTAATAAACCAGTATATATCTGCAGAAATATGGATTTGAGCCCAGGCAAAGGAACGTGTGTCGTCCACTTATAAGCTTTCTTGTTTAATTTTAAATTTTGTTCTACATATCCTTTTGACATGAAATCTTTAATGAGAGATTATTTTGACTTAGCTGCATGAAATTAAAAAATAAAAAAAATAAAAAAAAATTAAGAAGAAAAAAAACGATGATTGTAGATACCCCTAGACTGTACTTTCTAGACATGCTCCATTGCACTACCTTTGAAATCACAATACTAGACCCAATACGATTTACTTTTGTATCCACCCCGAGAAAAAGAAAGTTTAAGGAAAAAATACTTGATATATTTAAGATAATTTCTCTCTTTAAAAACTTAGAATTTGAATTTTCAAAGAGAAAGACCATCTCATAATTTTTGTGACAAAAACTATCTTCAATTTAAATTTTTTAGAGATAAAAACTATCACAAATATCAAGTTTTTAGAGAGAGATAATCTCTACAAATTTTGAAGCCCGGAAAGAGTGAAGGGATGGGAAATGATGTGGGTTTACAAATGGGATATTTTCGCCCTAAAAATGTCACTTTCTCACTTGTGGGGTGAATACAAAAGTACATAATAGTAGTGTTAGTGTTCCGGTTTAAAAAATATTTGTCGTGGGCATGCCTATAAAGTATACTCAAGTTGGTGTTTATAATTTTTCCAATTAAAAATGGCACCTAAAAAAGAAACAATAATTGAAGAGTGTGAATGCTATGCTCCCACAGAAGCATAGTTTACATTTACTACCTCGTGCAAGTCATTTACTTAGTTTTTTTTTTTTTTTTTTTGGAATTTCAGAATATAAAAACTTTAGAATTTATGAGGCCATCTACCATTGTGTGTGAGGGTGAAATTTTTTCAATCCATGAGGCCATCTACCGTTGTTACAAGGAGGTCATAATAACTCTTAATCCTTAGATGTCAAATTAGATGGATAAGGACGATTTAGATTTTTAGATTATACGTCAACCATTATGAACTGCTTACATGGAAGTATTCATGCTTCTCTAGTCACCTTACTTAAAACATGCTTGGGAGTTGTTCCCCCCGCATTATTACTTATATGTCACAAGAAATTGTATTTAAAATGATCCTTCGTTTTACATGCTTCTTTTCAATGAGTTTTACCTTCTTTGGAATATAGCTAATTTCATCGTTAACAAACTTCTGGTGTTCGTTTTTTTTTTCTGAGCATTCGTTTCAGGCATGGAGCAATGGTAGGCTTCATCCTGAACGACATCGGGTGACGCTAAAGGGACATGAGGACAGATATTCTTGTGGGGTATTTTCGTTCCCAATTCCAAATGTATTGATTGAGAGCCCCCCAAGAGCTCGTGGACAAAGACCACCCTAAGCTTTTTAAACCCTTCAGTTTCTATGATTACTATGACTTCTACCTCTTCAACAAGATGAATCAAAACGACTACGGCCTCAAGGAATTCGCAAGCATCTGACATCGCGCCGAACTTGAAGTCTCTCCCTTTCTCAATTATCATTTGATTCCATCAATATGCTTAAAGAAGGACTCGTGTGATCTAGCCGGAGTGTATAATAATTTGTTTTTTTTTTTTTGTAATTCTTTTTCTTTTCCTCACGGCTTAGATCACTCACAAGTAATCCTTTTACAATATAATAACTTCAAATAAACTAAAATAAAATAATATAGTAGGATCTCATGAACTTGAAGCCACTCAAAGACCTTTCTTTCAATAACAAAGAAAAGATACAACTTATGCTTGTGAATAAAAGATAAAATAAACAAATATGCAAGAAACAAAATAAGGTGCCGGATATTACCTCAACCGAGGTTCTTATGCTCCATACCGAGTCACCACCTTTCGATGACACGGGATCTAATGGTCAACATTCAATTTCATCAAGGAAAACAGTTTTGGACAAGTTATACCAATGACACATGAACCTCTTTGCTCACAAATTTAATGGCTAGGTGAACTCCTTTAATAACCTAGTTTGAGAGAGTTGTTTCTCTTTCTACCACACCCTATAGACATAGACCCAATGTGAGATGAGAGATGATGGGGTATAAGAGACCAACCATGAGATAGATAGAGTGGGGGCATGCCCTCCTTAGGGTTTTCTTTGAGAGGAGAGAGAGTTTCCAAGATGAGAGTAGTTTTTTCTAGGTGGGGCGTGCCCCCTAATTTTCATTAGAGAGAGAGAGAATTCCTCTACTAGAGGCGTGTCCCTCTTATTGCATATGGGAGAGAAAAAAGAGATTTTAGTTGTAAGAAATATGTTGTAGAGATTTGGGTAGGTTACTCCCCTTTAAATAGTGCTTGAACAAATTTAGGGTTTTTTAGAGTTTTCCTTGGCTTGCCACTCATGTGAGATTGAATATGTATCATTGATCTTGGGTAACTTGTGGGGTGAGAGATATGAGTTATCCATTCTATAGATAGGTCGTCAATATCCTATATATGGTGTTAAAACTATTATCCCCTATTTTTTAAACCATTTTTCCATCAATTAATTCAAATAAAAAATTAATATATAACAATATTATCCTTTCTTATTTTATGCATAAGCCTTTCATATATATCAAAATATCATTAAAAAATTTCTTCAAGCCTTAAGCTTTCTTAAAACAACACAAACTTATCTCTCAAGTTTTAGAACATGATTACAAAAAATAAAAAGTGTCCTAGGTGGGGCGTGCCACCCATTGTGGCACATAATGGGCCCCATCCAATTTGCTATGGTTGGACCAAAAGTCCTATTAGGCTTCCCAAGTAATTTTATTATTATTTATTTTTAGAAAAATATAAAATAATTATTTGAATATTTAAATCATTTTAAAATCAATATCTCTATTGTTATAAATTCAAATTTGATAAATAAAATATCTAGAAATTTAGTTTGTCTGGATCTTTTATGATAGAGTACCCTTTCATGATAGAGCACCTCTATATCCGAATATCCATGTAGCTAAAAAGAATCGTGGGACTGTAGCAGCCCCTACTCAATTATTGCACATATAATATATACATTCTTAGCATTCTTATGCCTATATCAAGAGGTAGTATAGAAAGTCTCATGCAATAAGTAATTCAACTCCCATTGGTTTCACAATTTGCAAAACCTTCTTAAACCACAAAGGTTCAACCATACTTGTCATATTGGTAGTAAATCCATACGAACCAAGTTATTTAATATAGTACAACATGTGTCAGAGAAGCATAGCAAGATGACCTTCCTACAACATTCCTTATGGTTCAAGGTTTTAGGTAATTGAGGATTCTAAATAACTAGAAGCATGAGTCAAGCCATATGAGCATTTAAAAATCAATGCATGAATAAATGACAGTTTTCTCCAAAGTTTATAAATACCTTCAAGGCAAAATGTTTTTCTCTTTAATCAAAAAGCTATTGACATGGTATATATACATTCACAAGTAATAGTTAGATAACAATATGGCGATTTAGAATGGTTTTCCATGAAGACTTAGGGGACCTAGTAAGATTATGGGGTTTTCTCAAAACCATATTCATAGTCTTAGGTTTTTCTCAAATCATCCAATTTAATTTTAAAATACATGCTTAGTCTTTAAAAATCATTTTACTGTATTCACTCACCAAGTCATGTTCACAGCTACAAAAACAAGTCATAAAGTCCATATTACAATTTTATCTAAAATAACGCCTGACTAAAGAATGGTTATCAAAATCTTGACAAATTGCTTCCTTTTGGCAAATATAGAGACTTATCAAGAGATCATCGTCACGTGCAACACATCATATTACTGGATATTATTGGGAGGATGATCACTTAGACTGAGTTCCATCTGAACACTCCCTTTGTGTAATATTGGAATGAGTCACACCCAACTCTCTTATTTCTTCATTAAGCTCAAAACCCTTGATTAAATCACATCTCTATGTGTATCACTACCTTAAGTAGTTTATACTCTAACACAAGGAGGAGCAAAAAAACACAAGGTATTTATAAACCGATTCTATCAAATTTGTTAGCACTTATCACTTAATGTCCGTCCATGCCATACGCATTCAATAAACAAATAGCCAAAAAAAAACAAAGAAGTATATGAAACATAAAAGGTTACTGAATCCTCCTTCCTTATATGACCTTACGATGTAATGTGGGATAAATTTCATACCTCAAAACCATGTAGTGTGGTACTTGGACTTTCTTGATTCTTTCTTTTCACTTGTTGACAAGCTTTTGTTATCTGAAAGAGCACGCAATTGATGGAGAATTTATTGGTTATCGGTTTCACAAGTCATAAAGTGTCTATCTTTACAGCACTTGGATTCTCTTCTTTTCACACTGTGAATAAATATTGTTCTTCATCATATACTTCAAAATATCACAAATTCAATTCTCCCACTGATCTTTAGAGTTTCTAACCTGCCACCAAGTCTCTCTAAACCAAGATGTTTTACAAGTATTGTTTTTTTTCTTCTTTTTGCTATTTCGAGATTGAATACTCTTCACATAGAGTGTCATATCTCGTCAACTTTGTATTACCTTTCTCTGAAGTTTTATTATTATAAACCATACTCATGACATGTTATAAAACTTTTAAATGAGCTCTAAAGAGGTCTATATTATGGTGAATCCAAATATATGTCTTAACATGCCACATCTTTTAATTTACTACAGAATAGAACGTGAACATCCCATGATAAAATATGATATCTCTCAACTCATAAAGAGTTTTTTTCTGAAACCTTTTAAGTATTGAAATAGACTCAAAAATATAAAATAGTGCTTAGTTTCATCCCTAAATCACATCATTTAGTGGGTCTAAGATTTAGTGACATTCATATCACAATACAATTTTCTTAGCAGAAAATCAAGTTGCACACCTCTCAATAAAAAAATTGTTTCTCTCAATCTTCAAAGAATTTCATCTAGAAAGCTTTTGGTTGAAAACTAAATTCAACACCAAAGGATAACATTATGGTGTGAATCCCAAATAATAATTTTCTTCAAAGAAATCATGTCATAAAATAAATCATACTGCAAAATTCAAGGATGAATGCTATTATCTATTATGATTGTATTTTATCTCCACTCTCATGGATTTTCCCTTTCAAACCAATTTTGTTTAAAAGTAGACACAGAACAAAAATATATTTATTTTCACAAGCCTCATATCACCATGTTAAGTAGGCTTAATAAATATAGTTATTCACGTCTCACGGAAGAACACACCAAATTGCTGAAAATTAAGATTGACCTATCTTCAATCTTGGATTTTTATTCCTCTCTTCCCATAGATATTTCTCTCTCAATTCCCTAAGGATCTCCCATTGAAATTTTGCAAGTAGATCCTAGTCTCAAAATCACATCTTATTATTGAGGTATGCAATTGAAAAATAACCTACTATCTTCTTCATATCACTACTCCAAAATACTACAGATTAATTATTCTGCAAAATGTCTTTTTCGGTGTTTGAATATTCCAATAATTTTCAACCGAAGGTGTATTACTTGACCTCAAAGGTCATTAGTTTTCTTATATCTCATTCCAAGCTAAATCTAGACTCACAAGTAATCCTTTTATAATATATTAAATTCAAATAAAATAAAATAAAATAATGCAATAGGATCTCAAGAACTGGAAGCCATTCAAAAACCTTTATTTCAATAACAAAACAAAGACACAACTTATGTTTAGGAATAAAAAACATAATAAATAAATATGGGAGAAACAAAAGAAGGTGTTGGAGATTACCTCAACTGGGCTTCTTACACCCCACATCGAGTCACCACCTTCTAATGGCGTGAGATCTAATGGTCACCTTTCAATCTCAATCAGGCAAGCAAGTTTTAGACAAGCCACACCAATGGAACTTGAACCACTTTGACCACAAATTCAAAGGTCAGGTAAACCCCTTTGATAACCTAGTTTGAGAGAGATGTTTTTCTTTCTACCACACCCTATAGACTTAGCCCCAATGTGATACAAGAGATGATGGGAGACAATAGAGCAACCATGAGAGAGATAGAGTGAGGCGTGCCCCCTCTTAGGGTTTTCTTTGAGAGGAGAGAGAGTTTCCAAGATGAGAGAGATATTTTTCCTAGGTGGGGCATGCCACTTAATTTTCATAAGAGAGAGAGAGATAGATAGATAGAGAGAAGTCGTCTACTAGGGGTGTGGCCCTCTAATTGCATATGGGAGAGAGAAGAGAGATTATAGGTGTAAGAGATATGGTGTAGAGATTTGGGCAGGGTACTCCCTTTTTTATAGTGCTTGAACAAATTTAGGGTTTTCTTTGACTTGCCATTCATGCGAGATTGAATAGGCATCAATGATCTTAGGTGACTTGTGGGCGTGAGAGATATGAGCTCTCCATTCTATAGATGGGCAAGCAACATCCTATAGAAGGTGTTAGAACCATTATCCCCCACTTCATAAACCATTTTTCCATCAATTAATTGAAATAAGAAATTAATATATGATAATATCATCCTTTCTTATTTTATGCATAAGCCTTCTCATACATATCAAAATATCATTCAAAAATTTCTTCAAAGCTTAAGCTTTCTTAAAACAACACAAACTTATCTCTCAAGTTTTAGAACTTGATTACAAAAAATACAAAGTGTGCTAGGTGGGGCATCCCACCCATTTGTGGCACATATTGGGCCCCACCCAATTTTCTATGGTGGGCACAAAACTCCTATTGGGCCTCCCATGTAATTATATATATATATTTTTTAGAAATACATAAAATCATTATTCGAATATTTAAATCATTATATAATCAATATCTCTATTTTTACAAATCCAAATTTGATAAATAAAATATCTAGAGATTCAGAAAAAATTAAATAAAAAGTCTAAAAATCATATACTAAGAAAATAAACAAAATTAAATACTTTGATAGAAAGTGATCCATATGGTCTAGGAATAAATATCCACTGTGACACTCTATGTCCAACTGCGAACTGCGAACCACACATGCTTTTTCAAACCCACTCGGCACTGCCCATGACCCACAGTCCATACAGGGGATCATTAGTGGGTCACCAAAGTCTAGCCGATGGGAAATGGTTTGCAGTCCTAGTATGTAGATTTCAAGTCCCTTTGGAGACGAAACAAAAATCATCCTGACTTGATGCAATCCATTGCTAGGTAATGCATAGAGGATATCTCTCGCACATGTACATATTTCACCCTAGAAGGTGGTTATCTTTCTCAAAATTGGCTATCAAGGTGTAATCCGTGTGATTGTATAAATGATAAGGCTTTGGCCCCGTCTCTGAAGGCCTCCATCACACACAAGAGTCACACAGTCCCTCAGCTCATTCTTCTGGGCATACTCTTATCAGTTTGTTTCTCTGTATCTAGGTAACATTAGTTTTCCCCAACCAAACTGACCTAGCACTTTAAGCACAATCTTGTATTGGCAAATATCATTTACTTAGCACGGTCCACACTAGACCACACTCCCACTGAGTTCATGTTCCACTATGTACTTCTTTTACAAACACTCATAAGGCCTTTAATGGTCACACATACCGAACATATGCGAGTTACTCGGATTTCATTAATTAGTTCCAAGATGATTACTTGATCTTACAAAGTGGATGAATCAACTGCTGTTGCAATTGAAGTATATGTGATGTAATGGTGGCACACTGCTATATGGCTTGCGGTTTGCCAATGTTGAATAAGAGCTCGAATGAAGACGTGTTCTCTTTTTCTTTTTCTTTTTTTGGCTAAGGAAAGCTCAGCTAGTATCCAAACACAAATGTAAATTACTCATAGGTTGGCTATGTTTCATTTATTTCATTGTTCATTTTCTCTTTATTTCTTTCTAATCGTAGTGGTTGAAAATATTGCAAAAGTGATCAGAGTTCATGTCTTAATGAACATCATCACATACTGGGATGCGGGTGTTGGATATGGTGAGATCCAAAATCACCTCCACAAAGAAATATTTGTATTTGTAAGATTGATATTGTTATTAACGAGTTTTCATATTTTTTGTGATTCTTATTTTGTGGCATAGGAAGTCTTTTGTTTCTAGGAAACCAAAATATACATGAAATAAATATATTTCCTAATGGCATAAGGATTTCTATTTGGTAAATATATAGAGGAAGCATTTACAAAAAGGCTATAGGTGAAGTTCTACAGTACTTCACCTACACCTCGTCACCGTCCAATGTTCATGACACGGTTTTTGGTACTATTTGAAATTTTATAATTTTGTACTAGTCGGATTTATCTAAAATTTGGGGCGTGTATACATATGACCAAGTCGCAGCAAAATAAAATATTCAAAAAATAATAGTCATAAAATAAAAGGATGAAATTAGGCCTGAAACTTTATAGGGGTATTTTGAATAATTTTTATTAATCAAATTATTTGTTTTATATTTTATTCATGTGCATGTCATTAAGTGCATACACCTACAAAATTTCTGCTCATTATGGTTTGTAAAACAAATATTAAAATTCAAGCATTATCAGACATTTGTGATTGTGTGATAAACTTTGAAGGGTGATAAAGCCGTAGGTGAAGTACTGTTGGACTTCACCTATACAATGCAACGGTTGTATTATAGTATAATGAAACGACATTTTTAGAAAACCATGTTTGTGGTATTTGTATGACTCTAAATTTTGCACACACACTCTCTTTATTTCAATAATCAATCGCCCCCAAAAAAAGTTCAATTTGAACCCTAGATGTGGTCAAAATGAGTCCCCTCCAAAGACGAATCTAGACCATTCATTTTGTGAATTTCAAGATCTTATCTTTTATAAACTCAAAATCATTTTTTTCTTTTTTAACATTGTTCATCTATTGATAATAAAGTCATCCCAAAAAATTAGAAATGAAAACATTCTTCTAAGACCTAGATCTAAGCATCTCACCAAAATGAATGGCCTATGCTAATTGGGCTAAAAAAATACTTTCTAGGTTGTGTTTTCTATTTTTTTTTTGTTGATTGTTCATTAGAATGAAAAGGGTGTATATTTCAAAATTTAGATCAAACAAATGGCCATAAGATGGTTATTTAAGGTTGTTGCATCATATTACTATACAACGGTTGCACGAAATCATTGTTCATATATATATATATATATATATATATATATATATATATATATATATATATATATATATAAAAGAAAAGTCTTCTTAATGCCTATAGATTTCAGATCATTCAAATTTGAAGAAAAAAAATGAAAAATAAAATACTACCATACAATCGTGACCATGCGATGAACTTTGGATGGTGATGAGAGTAAGCGAAATCACTGTTCATTTTCGCCAATAAGCATTTTGTAGTATCTTTCATATATATATATATATATATATATATATATATATGTATGTATGTATGTATGTATGTATGTATGTATGTATGTATGTATGTATGTGTGTATGTATATAGGAAAAGTCTTCCCAACGCCTATAGGAGAAAATGAATAGTGATTTAGCCTACCCCCATTATTGTCTAAATTTCATCGCGCGATCACGATTGTCCGTTAGTGTTTTATTTTTCATTTTCATTCTACAAATCGGAATGATCTGAAATTTGAAGGATATGTACATCCTACTGAGGCGCATCTAATAAAAATATAAAAAGAATTATATGCAAAAAATAAATTGACCCCTTGAAACTTTTCGGGGGATATTTTGGTCAATGTTTTTTTTGTAAAATATTTTTTTGGTTTTGAGGGTATTTTGATCAATTTATTTTTCGTGGATAATGTTTTTTATATTTTTATTAGATGCGTCTCAGTAAGATGTACATACCCTCCAAATTTTAGATCATTCCGATTTGTAGAAAAAAATTGAAAAATAAAACACTGTTAGACAATCCTGATAGCACGATGAAATTTGTAAGGTGATGAGGATAGGCGAAATCACTATTCAATTTCACCTATAGGCATTGGGAAGACTTTTCCATATATATATATATATATATATATATATATATATATATAAAATATATATATAGGGTGCGGTTTGTAGAGAGGTGAGGCTCTAAACAATCAAATTAGAGCCCACCTTCAAATAATGTAGAAAAATGTGGTTTCACTACTAAAAAGTTTTGTGAGGCTCTTAAATTATATTAATTTATTTAGTTATAAAATTTAAAGCTTCAAAAAAAGTGTAGATCGAGCTAATCTATGAAAATCTTGAAAATTGACGGTCCAAAAATGCGTTAGTCGATGCATTATTTCCAAAACTTGAAATTCATTTTTTTTCATGTCCATGCATCTTGATATCGAGATGATCAATTTCATGATATTTGGGATTTTGAGAACCTCAGTTTATGTGGTATAGCTAGAAAATCCAATTCAGAGTCCGATGAAGATTACCATGAGGAAACATCCTTAAAAAACTGATATCCAGAAAACCTTGAGATGAAAATACTCTACATCACTAGTTTTGATGGCATGGAGTTTCAAGGATGCTTAAAAAATTGACTGGTATGCCATCCAACCATTTGGTATTAGGAAAAGGGAAAAGACAAAAAAGGGTTGTTATAAGTCTGTACTTCTTCACCGCTCACCGTTTCCTCAAAATACAAGGTGCGCCAAAAATGGCCAACTAGAGATAGCCAATACTAAAAACACCAGTTTTCCTGTTTCTTTAACCCCTATGTCCCAAAAAAACATGTAACCATGCACCATATGGACCATACTAGCCTCGTACTACATACCCATAATCCACAACTCATGAGAAATCTACCAAAACTACAAAAAATATCTAATCTAGTCAGGATCTTTTTAGAACATCACAAAACATGAGAAAACCTCAATATAGAACCCCAAAAACACATCAAAACTTGTTCAGTAATGCTGGGTGTGTCGCTCGACCCAATGGGCCCAGCGACATGTATCACATCACTACTAACTACCATCCTCCAAAATTTTCTTGAAAATTTTAGGAAGCTCACGATCATTCTAGATGCTTACAAGATATTTTGGGTAATTTCTTGGACAAATATAGATTGGGATTTGACCAATTCAACCCTAGGAATCCTAATCTCAAATTAATTATAAGTCTTATTTCTAATTGGCATTAATGCCTAAATTGAAGCCTATGTTAACCCACTTAGTCTTCCATAATTCAAATCTGAAAATCCAAAGAAAATCCGTAGAGATTAGATAGATAATTCGTTTTGACTAGAGAAACCCTAGAGTTAGTAAACCTTGGAAAATCCTAGGTCTTGAAACTGTAATTATCTAGAATCTTGAAAAACCAGATTTATAAGCATTAGGAAGACAATGCCCTAAGCAAGATCAAACACTAGGAAGAATATGCCCTCGGTAAGTTCTTCAAGCAAGATAAAGCAAAGGAGCGAATGAACCCACAATATGTTATGGGTCTAAACTTCGAGTTTTTGGGTATACCGAGCGAACTGATTCTACTTTAAGTTTTCCGTTTCTTTGATCTTTAGTGTAATCTCAATTTTAATATTTATTTATTTATTTTAGATTTTGCATGATTTCAAGCCGGTTTTGCCAACAGTTCTCAAGGAGGGTTGATCTTTTAAGGTCAGGATTCATCTATAGACTATAATTTGACTAATCCATAATAATTTTTACCGATTATAAATTTTAACGATTTAGAGCATAAATTTGGACTAGGTTTCATCTAAGATCTTTTCAGATTTTATTATAACCATAAGACGTTCTGTTTTCTAAGAATTTAGGTTTCTTGTTTGAGGGTCTATGGTGATCAGGTTGAGCTAAATAACGATGATTCTGTCGAGCTAACACATTGTAAAGTCAAAATAAGAACCCAACATATGAGCAAGTTGAAGAAGAGAGAAAACAAGGTGAGGTGGAAAACTTGAAAGAAGTAAGAATGGAGAAAGAAAGCTACAAAAGGAGCTAGGAAAAGCAAAGTGCTAGAGATCCTAGTGGAGCACTGGAAGCAAAAGCACCCACCCCCTAATCGATTATGTGGAAGGTAAAATTGAGGTTGGATTTTTAGAGAGGGAAAGATAGTTTGAGTTTTTAGAAAGAGAATGGGTTTTTAGAGAGAGAATGATATATTAGATTTTTGGTTTTTAGAGAGAAAGAGAGAGATTGGATTTCTAGAGAGAAAGAATGAGTTTTAGATAGAGAAAGAGTGATTGGGTTTCTAGAGAGAAAAATGGGTTTTTAGAAAGAGAGATTGGATTTTTAGAGAGAGAAAATGGGTTTTTAGAGAAAAAATGGAATTTTAGAGAGAAAAAGAGAGATTGAGTTTTAGAGAGAGAGAGAGATATATTTTTTTGAAGAGAGAAAAAAAAAAAAAGGGTTTTTAGAAGAGAAAGAGAGATTGGGAGATAATTTCCCATTGGGTTACCAAACATAAGAAATTGTATACATAGGAATTCAAAATATGTTGAACCAAACATAGGAAAAATAGGATTGAAAACTATTGTGTAGGGAATTGTTTATATATGAAAATTGTTTTATATATGCAAACTGGTACGCATGAACCAAACAAGCCCTTAGGTTGTGTTCCTTCTTTGAATAAGCATGGCGATTAAGCTGACTAGCAAAATTTGGTAGAAGCTGAATATTATTAAAATCATTATTTATTTTCAATATTATATCATTATTAAAATCGTTGGGGGGTTGAGATTCCCATTTTGTAAAAAATCCTCCATTACACTCGGTGCATTAGTACCCCAAGGCAATAACTAAGCATCAAATAGTGATTTGCATTTTTTATCTATGGAAAATTGTTTCAAGCAGGCTGGACTGCATTTCTATATATGCTGTTCAGAAAGTGTAAATGCATTTCTATATATGCTGTCCAAAAAGTGTAAATCATCAGTCTTAAAGATAAATGCAAGTAGGTGGTCCATCTAAAAACAACGTCTAAATGTTTTCTTATGGTTAGATTTGGTGATATCCAAAATCACCCACATTAGAAAATCTCATATTATGTGGGATTGAGATATTCTCATATTATATAGGGTTGGGATATTATCATATTATGTAGAACTCCAAAATCACCCACATTAGAAAATCTCATATTATGTGGGATTGAGATATTCTCATACTATATGAGATTGTGATATTATCATATTATGTAGAACCAACGATAGGATTGGGATATTATCATATTATGTAGAACCGACGATTTTGCACAGAAAATCGCCCTGGTTCTTCGCGACATGACGTTAAGACCCGCCCAATCTTCCGCAGTTCTTCGCGTCATGACTTTAAGACCAGCCCAATCTTCTACAGTCAAAGGGAATTTTCGGTTCTTCACGTCATGACGTTCAGACCCACCCACGGGTCCGCACGCTTCGCGGGGCTTAAGTTCTTTCACGCACATGTGCTCACGATCCACACGCTTCGCGGGGCTTAAGTTCTTTCAAGCACATGTGCTCACGATCCACACGCTTTGCATGATCTCGTTGCTTCGCGCGCGCTGCGAACAGTGAGTACAAAGAACTATTTCTTCATATAAATTTGCTTATCTCTCTTCAATGTGGGAATATATGAAAAGGTAATACCTTAAAATGTTCATATATTGTATATTTTGTTAATGGTTTCATAAACACTAAGTTGCAAGTGCTATACCAGTTATTACGTGAGCTCATTGTGAGGACAAATACGGGTTTGATTCCTCTTGTTGAGGAATTGTTTTTTTTTCTCTGTTTTTTTGTTAAATTATTTTCTTATTAAAAAAATTAAAGGTTTTTTGTAAAAAATAAAAATAAAAGGTTTTTATAAATTTCGCTTTTTGTCAAATTTTTTTCTTATCAATAAAATAAAAAGTTTCATATAAAATATTTTGTCAAATTTTTCCTTATCAAAAAAAATTATAAAGGCTTTTTCTAAAAAATAAAAATAAAAGGTGTTTATCATTTTCGCTTTTTGTCAAAAATTTTTCTTATCTACAAAATAAAAATTTTTGTATAAAAAGACTGAAAGGTTCTTATCAATTCTTTTTCTTGTCAAAAAAATAAAAAGTACAAAGTTATTGTCAAAAAATAAAAATTTCTTATAAAAAAAAATACAAGAAGTATTTTTGTCAAAAAAACTCAATTCTTATTTTTGTTAAAATATGTTCCTATTTTTGTAAAAAAAACTCATTTCTTATTTTTTTCAAAAATACAACAATTATTTTTGTTGAAATAAGTTCATACATAGAAAAAAAACTCAATATTCACATATTGATGAAAAAAATGAAAATTAATAATGTAGTACCACGATTTTTTATTGGATTCTTAAAAAATAACATTTATCATGAATTTTAATCATTTTTTTAGATTTTTTTAAAGCTTAATCCGACCGATTTGGCTGATTTTCGATCTGGATCGAAGATTTAACGATCCGGATGGGTTTTTGGGGTGCCCGATCCGGGGCACCGATCCATTTTTTAAACCACTGGATCCACTAGATCTATAGTATTTTTGAAACTTTAAGTTTTATAACTAAAAATGAAAATGTATTTTAGGGCTATCACAAAAATTTCCAGTATTGAAACCACATTTCCCATACTATTTGAAGGTGCACCCTACTTTGATGGTTTAGAGCCTCGGCTCTATCCAAACCGCACCCTTTTGTTTAACGTGAGTAGTGGGAATCCGTCAATGTTAAATAATAGCATTGTCCTACCCATTGTTAGGCTATTCAATCTACCATAACCAACATCATCAAGAACTAAAGTTATTATCCTCCTTATTTTGATTATTTTGATCGTTTAAAGTGGCACCTTATACAAACCTCACTCATATATATTATAGTAAGACATATATGGAGAACTAAAGCGCACCTCAAAAATCTATCCAAAAATATTGTTTTGATATTGGTTTCTTCAAATAAGTTTTAATTTTCTAGCAAAAAAAACCTATCGTTTTGACGTTAAAAAACTCTACAATTGATCACCTATACCTCGAAATGATCTATATATAAAAAGAAAATGAATCTGAACGGTGATGCGAGACATGAGCCTGACATGAGTTCGTCGTGCGAAGTGTAAAGTTCTCATCAATTGCCGTTGCACCCTCATGGATGTGTGCTCCATACAAGTCTTCACACTTTCCCTTTTGTTCCATTAACATGAAGATGGGAAGTGTTTATGTACAAGTACAATACATTCATTTATCTATTATTAAATGTACTAAAAACGTATATCTTCTCTCATCATCATGATAATCCTTACAGTCATTAAATGTACTAAAAACGTATATCTTCTCTCATCATCATGATAATCCTTACAGTCGTTTTTCAAATAATTGGGATCGGTTGCATGAGTCTTGGTCCAACGTTCTGACCTGCTCCACCATTTTGACCGGCCTTATGCCTCAAAAGAATATTTGGAAAACTATATTGTAAGGTCATATTATTTTGAAGGGTGCACTTTTCATCCGCCTCTGTAGGTGTAGAGGAGTGGTGCCCTTCAAATTTTATGGTATATAATTTTGATATAAAATGTTATTAGGATTATCTCAAAATGTATTGTTACATCTAATTATTAAATTTTAAATTTCAAAATTGGTTAAAATCAAGTAGATTTAGAAACATATGAAAATCTTAAAAATGTACGGTGTAGATAATATGTTGTAAAATGCACCATTTTTTAGACTTAAAATCTTTTTATTTTTGATAGTCATACATTCGATGTCGAGATGATCAATCAAAGGGTTTTTCAACATTAGAACTACCTTTTCCGATGAATTTTTGAGGGGCATCCGTAGTTCTACATTATAAGGTAGCATCCTTATATAAACTTTTCCTATTTTGAAATACTACCCACTCAAGTAGTAAAATACTAGCAAGGAACTCCTAATCCTAATCTGCGATGATCTTGAACAGTTATTGCAATACTTTGTGCAGGTATAGGGTTAAAAACGATGCTGATAAATCTCACAATATTTTTTTATCACAACATTCATAGAACTTATCATCGAATAACCTATTCATAACCATATCAATGATCTCAAAACTAACTCGCCTTATTCGACATTGGAAATTCACAAAACATTACTCAGTTCCCACTACTACATCACTGAGACAGAGGGAGTGAGAAGGAGGCTTGAAGTTCAACGTGATCTCAGATGCCTGCAAATTCCTTAAGTCCATACTCTTTCTGATTTCTCAGGTTGAGGAAGTATTTGTTGAAGAATTCAGTGTAATCGAAAGGTTTAAAAACCTTAGGGTGGTCTTCATCCACGAGCGCTTCGGGTGCATCAACAATTACATGATGAGTTGGGACCGAAAATAGCCCATAAGAATATCTGTCCTCGCGTCCCCTTAACATCACTCGATGTGTAACCGGATGAAGCCTACCATTGCTCAGTGCCTGTAATGAATACTCACAAAGAAAGAACAACTGAGACAAATGTATTTACTAACTATGATAGATTTTGTAGAAGGGAAAATTAGATATGTTCCAAAAAAAGAAAACAGTTTCTAGTCATTCCTTGAATTTTAAGCAGAGATCAGTGTCATTTATAAAACAAATAAAATAAAGAGTAAATAGCATCCATACAGGATTGTCATCCAGATCAGAGAGACAGCAAATGAACGGGTGCACATGCAATCGAACACACACAGAGAGAGGGAGAGAGAAACAAACCATGAAAACATCGCCTATCATGACGACGAAAGAGTTTCCGGAAGGGAGCACTGGTATCCAGGAACCATCTTTAGATTGCAACTCCAGACCACCGACTTGGTCTTGGTACAGTAGGGTTACCATGTTCTTGTCCGTGTGAACGTTGAGAGCATCCATTTTTTCGTCTCCCTTGGGGCCCTTGTATCTCATCATGCGAACATTGTAATTTGTGAATGTGTCAAGGTCATTGAAGTATTTCTCCACACCATAACTCTCCCAAATCATTACCTGGATCATTTTATTCAACTCTGTTGCCTTCTTTGTTATGGTCTTCACCGTTTCGCTGTGGCCCTCAAAGTGAATTAGTTCGAGAGAGGGAGAGAGTTTTCTCTTTCATCATTGGGAACATATGAGTATTGTGGATTGAGAGACAGATGGAAGGAGAAAGAGATGTTACCTCATGAAAAGTTTATATCAGGGTGAGGTTCTAAACAATCAAATTAAGACACGCGTTAAAAATTCATAAGAAGATGTTGTTTCGATGCTTAAAAACCCTCTATTCGATCATCTCAGCCTCAAGATTTATAGACATGAGAAACGTTTTGGTACCAGAAACTCTGACGACTATATTAAAATATGTTTTCACCCAAACTATGAAATTGAAAGCTATTTTTCCAAAAAGAGTTTAGAATGAGTAGGTTAATAAATATTAACTAAGAAGACATAATCATATTTTCTCGCTTAATTATGAATTTTAAACCTCCAACTGATGTAAATCGAGCAAAGCTATAAACACTTAAAAAACATTGAGAATTGATGGTCTAGAAAATGTTGTAAGATGCACTATTTTTATTACATGTTTCCTAATTTTTTTGTATAGATCAATTTAAGGCTTTCGACTTTAAAAAAAACATTTTTAGTAGATTTTTGAGGTATCATTGCCTTTGCAATGTAAAGATGACATCTTATAAAAACCTTTACCTTCCAAAACTATGTCAAGAGGAGGTTTGTTCCTGGGAATTCAAATCTTAATTTCATTCCTGACAAAAAGAAATTTAATAATAAAACTATGAAAATGCTTCTATTACAAAAAATATGCATACCGCCTCACTATATGATGGAAGTTAACCTGAACTTGGAATTTCCTTGGGGCCACATCAGGTTGGTGAATTGCTCAACATTCTCCGACTGGTCGACATGGTCGATGCAAGTGGCCTCGTACAATGGAGCCCGAGGGTAAGGCACAAGATATCCACGGAGTGGGTACTCAGATCGGTTTTTCACCTTCGTTTCCTGCGGAAGTTCGAAGAGTTCTTTCATAGCAGAGAACATTTCCTTCTGCAAAGACTCAGGGACCACAGTATCATAGACGGCCTCGAAACACCCTATGCCTTCTAGAGCTTGTCGCACCGCTCGTGCTAGTGTTCTCCATCTCTCAGTTCCTGGCTTCAAGTCTCCAGAGAAATTGAGGACTGGTATGGTCATAACTGAGGCATAACCCATGTTCAAATCAAATGGGACTGATTTTTGTTGGGTTGAATGGGGATAGATTTGATTTTTTGGTGGGTTTGTTCGATAGAGGTGCGTAACATATGGAGCAGGTTGATCAGGAGCAGACAAAGGCTCGGAAAAGCATAAAATCAGAAACCTTATAATGAGATTCCATGGGCACATAGTCCAGTTAGACCACGGATATGAATCAAATAAGACTAAGTTATGTGGAATCTTGGAAGGACACTGTTTGTATGAATCCACGTAGAAATGAGTCGCCTCTAAAAAATATATTTTTGAGATTGGATTTTTAGACTTAATTTTTAAGGACATGTAATCTCTAACATGAAGATCATGAATACGAAAAAAATAAATAAATTTTCAAGATTAGAAATAATAATTCTATTAAGAAAACATTTGGACAATTAATTTCAATTGTTTTTTAATGGACCACCTTTTTGTATCCATCTTTAAGATGGATGCTTTATACCATGGGACTGCATATTGTGGAAATACGGTCCTACTCGCATGAAACAATTTTCCATCATGGAAATCATTGAGAAAAAGAAACGACGGGCCTCTGAGGTTGTTAAAAGACAAAAACGGCCCGTAATGCCATCTACCAATTTTGAAATGTCCTTAGGGTTCCCTACCAGACCTTCTGCCCCAGGCCATAGCCTGGCCTTAGTCCCCATAGGATAGGACTAGGCCCACCTATGCCATGATCGGGCAATAAAGACCTGGTCCAAGCCCTCTTAGTGCCGGACCCGTCCCGTTTGGGACACATAAAATAGAAAAAAAATAAAATAAATGAAGAAATAAAGAAAAAGTGGACAAAACAATTAACATCCAAACCTAATTTTTTAGGGAAAATATCTTCATATCCCCTATTTTTAGGTTTCATTTCTTGATAAACCCAAGGTTTCAAAAGATATCTTCTAACCCCTCGCCACTTTAAACCCATTTTTTTAATCTAAACAAATGTGCGAAAGATATGCTCTTTCTAAAACCAATCATTTCCCTCTCTTCACTTATATACCCCAAACTTCTCTCTTTCTCTATCTGCCCATGTCTCTCACTCTCTCTCTCCTCCTTGTGTTTCTCCAAACACGTCTCTCCGCCTGATAACCTCTCACCTCTATGAAATCTAACACAATCCTTTCTCTTTCTTCACTTATATACCCCAAACTTCTCTCTTTCTCTCTCTCTCCCTACATCACTCACTCGTTCTGGAAACGTAAAGAGAGAGAGAGAGCGAGAGGAGAGAGAGCGAGGGAAAAGTGATGGGAAAGTTGGAGAGAGAGAGAAGGCATGCGAGGATAGAGAGACAGAGAGAGAAATTTGGGAGGGTGGCTTTTAGAAAAGGTATGAAGTTTTAGGTTTGTTTGGCCTAAAAAAACATGTTTAAATTAGCTTAGGGGGTTAGAAGTTATAAAATCTACAATTTTTATGCTTCAAAATATTTTTTAAAACCTTGGGTCTATTGTAAAATGAAACCTAAAAATAAAGTGTATGAAGATATTTTTTCAATTTTTTAACATCCAACACTAGTTTATTAGTCACCATGTAGGGTATCGGAGGGATCAAAATGGCCTCAAAATTTCCTATAATTTCTTCCTTGGATATTATTAGGCATTCTTACCATTGTTGCATCTATTAAGGGTGATATTATGTTTGCGAAAAATTATGCCTTCATTCTTAGTCTCACGGGAGGATGGCAACGTAGATGCATCTTTTTGGATTATATGACCAGCCAAAAGAAATCCTGCTCCCGTTGGAGTATACCGTCCATTTACTCCCTCTAGTAAACCCCACCTAAGATTTGTTGCAGGCCCCAAATTATGAGGATATGTCCTGTTTAACACTAAGGTTAACTTCAATAAAATAAAACACTACTTGTACCCTATAAGCACTTGCAAAAACATAATATTTTAAGATTGAATAGAGATTGTCCAATTTCTAAAGGGTGAGATCTAAGTGTAAGAAAACTCAAATTTCATTTTTATTTAAGAATAATTATCTAGCTAAGGTGGTTACCAAAATTTTGGATTAAAAAAAATCCTGCCAAGTAGGTCATCTCACCAAGAGAGCAAAAGTAAACTATGCTCCTAAGGTAGCATAATATACGGGGAAGGATTTTTATGTGACCAAACTACATAAATAATATATATGACCCATGGTCTCATCTATCAAATCTGAGTAGATGGCTGAGATGACTTGAGTTACAATGTTACAAGCTAGCTCTTAACCATTAAATCTTGATCAGACGGCTCATAGTTTTTTTTCTTACTATTATAGAAATAATTTTGAAGCAAAATTTAGGACATGCATGATCTGACAGGGGCACACATGATTAAAAAAAATAGTTTCGATGATAAAAAATTATCAGAATACCCCAGAAAATTGTAGGCACAGTTTGGTCATTCATTTTTACAAAAAAAAATATTTGTTTTTTATTTTTTCCATATTTGGTCCGACACTTCCCCTTCAACATTTCCATCATTTATACATGCACATATATGGGCTTGTTGCGGTCGTCGACAAGTGTTCCAAGGAAACTACATACCCAAAATTCAGTTTTTAGGCTCACTTGTTCTTAAGCTATTTATCATTAATTCACTCTTTTTTTTTGTAAAAAAGGGCTTTTTGATCAAACTTTGAATGTTCGAAATTTTATACCGTCGAGTGATGGCAAATAGATCTATGAAACCAGGATACCATGGACCGGTACTTTTCCTTTTCAATGGAATTAGTAGGAAATAACTAGAAGTGGCCTACACAAGCAAGGCCTTATTATCATATTACTTTTCATTTTATCATTGGAAACATCATCACATGTTTCTTACATACGTGGCCCGTAAACTTAAATGCTGCATGTTGTAAATTTTTGTTCATACGATGCGTTTTGAGGTACGATATATGTATATATATATCGAGAGATAGAGACTCAACTTTATACTGTACAGGTACTGTGCACCTAAAAAAGCCACTAATAATAGTTGTTTTCATGCTGGAAAATCTTTAAATCGGTCATCTCGACTTCGAGATTCATAGACGTAGAAAATAAAGAAAAGTTTTAGTCCTACAAATAATTGATTCAAGTGTGACGTGCTTGATCATCACCATTGCTGGAACTTTAAATTTCATAATTAGGGGCAACATAGCATTGCAAGGCTTTGTGGCACCAAAATGGAATTTTTGGCATAGTTTTGAGGCACACCTTACCTCAATAGCATAAGGTTGACACCTTATACACCATATAGGACAGTGATTTCATGCCAGGTTTGTATTGTAATATAATACCATAATATTCAAAAACCATGTTAGGGCTATTTGTTTGATCAAATTTTGATATATACAATCTTTTCATTCTAAAGAACAATCACAAAAAAGAAAAAATTGAAAACGGAACTTAGAAAGGTAGCCCAATTAATATAGGTCATCTATTTTGATAAGATTTTTAGATCTAGGCCTTGGAAGGATTTTTTCTTTTCCAGCCTTTTTAAATGGCTTTATTATCATTTTTTTTAGATGAATGGTCTAGATTCGTTATTGGAGGGGATTCAGTTTGACGATATTTTGGGTTCAAATTGAACTTGTTTTTTAGGATTGATTATTGAGATGAAAAGAGTGTGTCCAATATTTTTTGTCATAGAAATACCACAAACATGGTTTTCTAGAAGTATGGTTGCATACTATAATATAATGGTTACTAGAAATCACTGCCCATATATAGGTAAAAAACTTTATATAGAGTTGAGGCTCTAAACAATCAAATTAGAACCCACCTAAAAAATTACATTAAAAGAGGTTGTTTTTAAGCCTAAATATCCTCAAATTGATCATCTCAACATCAAGATGTATGGACATGAGAAAAAAATAGAATTCAAATTTTGTAAATAGTGCAACTTGTAACATATTTTTTACCGTCAATTTTCAAGATTCTCAAGTTTTCATAGGTCTGCTCGATCTGTACAATTTTTTAAGCTTTAAATTTTATAATTAAAGATGACAATATATTGTAAGGCTATCACAAATATTTTTGGTATTGAAACCACTTTTCTCGAAACTATTCGAGGGTAGGCTTTACTTTCATTGTCTAGAGCCTCAACTCTATACAAACTGCACACACACACACACACACACACACACACACACACACACACACACACACACACACACACACACACACACACACACACACACACACACACACACACACACACACACACACACACACACACACACACACACACACATATATATATATATATATATATATATATATATTGGTTTGGGACAGACGCATGTGCTGGGGTGTGAATAGTATTGCCTCGGTCAACTAAACTTTGAAGGGCAGCTTGGACACCTACATCACCTAGGGGTCGACTCAAATCGATACTTTTGTTTCACATGACATTCAGGTTATCATGAGTTGTGTTGTGATAGCTTGAGGTTGGGTTAGATCTCCTAGACTTAGGTGGGTTTTGGTTTTGAGATCTCCGTGCCTCGGGGTTGTCTTCGTTCAATTTATAGAAAAACAGTAAATTAAAATAATGATATGTATTTTGAATTACTTGATGAAGATCTGATGGCTGGGATTTCACCTGTAATACTATTCATTATAGCTGCCAAGCTATTGTAATGTTTACTCTCTCTCTCTCTCTCTCTCTCTATATATATATATATATATATATATATATATATATATATATATTAGGAAAACTCTTCCTAACACCTATAGGCGAAAATGAATCGTGATTTCGCCCACCCTCATTACCATCCAAACTTGGAATGTGTGTACATCTTAGTGAGGTGTGCCTAATAAAAATATGAAAAAATAATTTACAATATATAAATTGACCAAAATACTCCCAAAAATTTATTAGTCAATTTACATTATTTGAATTATTTTATTCATATTTTTATTTGGTGTGGCCCACTAAGATGTATACACGTTCCAAATTTCATATCATTCTGACTTGTAAAAAAAAAATGAAAATTAAAACACTACCGGATAACTGTGACCGTACGATGAAGTTTGGATGGTGATGTCGGTAGGTAAAATCACTGTTCATTTTCACCTAAAGGCATTTTGTAGTATATATATAGATAGGAATATATAGAAGAATAGATCTATTAAGAAAATAAATTCTATTTCTATAATTAATTAATTGATAAAAAATGAATTTATGAATTCAATTATTTCTATTCTAACTATTCTAAATTAGAATATAGAATTTCTTGATATTCTATTTATATTAGAATTATAGAAAAATGTATATATATATATATATATATTACACCAAGTTGACGACCACTTATTCCTTGTAGCCACTTTTCCAAAACTCATATAAATGCTTCCACCTTCTCATCAAATGTTAAAGTGACCTCGAAAAATTATAGTTTCTCTCTGTACAATTTTTAGATACTTTATCTATCTAAAACTTAAAATTTTATATAACTTCTCTATCTAAAAAGATTTCTCTCTCTAAAAATTTTTAGGTAATTTCTCTCTCTAAAATTTGATATAGTTTCTCTCTAAAATTTTAAGATATTTTCTCTCTCTAAAACTTGAAGATAGAATTTCTCTCTCTAAAAGATTTGAGGTAATATTTCTCTTCAAAAAATATCAATAGTTTCTCTCTGTAAAATTTGATATAGTTTTTCTCTTTAAACTTTGATTTAGTTTCTCTTTCTAAAGTTTTAAGATACTTGCTCTCTCTAAACTTGAAGATATAGTTTCTCTCTCTAAAAAACTTGAGATAGTTTTTCTCTCAAAAAAATTTCAGTAGTTTCTCTCTTTAAAATTTGATATAGTTTCTCTTTCTAAAAATTAAGATACTTTCTCTCTCTAAAACATAAAATTTAAGGTAATTTCTCTTTCTACTTTGAAGGGCTATTTTTGAGGAATTAATTGTATTTAATAAAATGGCCAACTCCGCTATGTGGAAATAATATTATCTTAGCTGTATATTGTAATCCCTCTTTCAAGCTTACAAAATTCATGTTTAGGATAACCCTTTTTCTTTTTTCTTGATTTTGTGTATTAGCCCTCTTTCTTGTTTACAAAATACATACGTACTCAAAAAAGTTTCCAAACATATTTTTATGCGAGATACTCCGGGAATACAAAACATAATTTTGAATACCCAAGGATCCAAACGACCCTTAAGGGGCAGGATAATATCACCCTTAATAGATGCAACGATGACGAGAATGCCTATAATGTCCATGGAAGAAATTTTAAGAAATGCTGAGGCCATTTTGATCCCTTTGAAACCCTACATGATGACTAACAAACTAGTGTTGGATGTTAACATATTAGGGTTGGATGTTAATGGTTTTATCATCTTTTTCTTTGTTTTTTTTTTTTAATTTATTTTATTTATTTTTAATTTGGCCTGAACCCGCTCAACCCGACGGTAATATGGCTAGAGACGGGCTTGGACTAGGGCCTTTATAGACCAGCCAAGGCCTAGCTGGGCCTGGGCGGTCCTATGGTAGGCCAGGGGTAGCAGGTCAGCAGGTCCAGTTGCCCACACTCGAGACATTTCAAAATTGGGAGACGGCATTAGGGGCCATTTTTGCCTTTTAACAACCCCACAGGCCCGTCTATTTCCTATTCTCAATGATTTCCAGGATTTCAAATTACTTAACTCTTATTTGATTCTATCTCTGGCTGATTATCCTGCTTTTACTACTATACTCAAATTAATTAACATTTATTGTCATTATCTCCTTGGATCTAAAGGGAGAGTGCTTGCCACTAGCTCTATATAATACGCACGGCTGCCACTTGCTCTTCACTATACATTACTTGTAACTATCTAGTTGAAGAGAACTTGTCACTAACTTCATATATAATACGCACCTCTAGCAAACAAACCCACCATAAAATAGGGAAAAGTTTATATAGAGCCGAGGCTTTAAACAATCAAATTGGAGCCTACCACAAAAATTTCACTAGAAGAGGTTGTTTTGATGTTCAAATTGATCGACATTAAGATGTATGGACATGAGAAAAAAATGGATTTCAAGTTTTGAAAATAGTGGATTTTGTAATGCATTTTTGGACTGTCAATTTTCAAGATTTCATAGATATATTGATCTACACTATTTTTGAAGCTTTAAACTTTATAAATAAAGATGAAAATATATTTTAAGGCTATTACAAAGATTTTAAATATTGAAACCACATTTCACATTACTATTTGAAGGTAGGCTCTAATTTGATTGTTTAGAGCTTAGGCTCTACACAAATCACACCCATAAAATAAAGGAAAAATTATATAAATAATTATTATTATCAAAATACCAAAAACTTTCAATTCTCGTACCTGTTTTTTGGATATTATAACGATTTTTTTTAAAAAAAATGATTGTTTTGATAAATACACCCATCACAACCCCTTCTAAAACAGTGTTGAGAAATATAGTTTTAATACTAAAAATCATTGTTATAACTTTAAAATATATTTCATGTTTAATTATAAAATTTAAATTTTAAAAAAAAAAATGAAAATTTTGAAAATTAACGGTCTGAAAATGCGCTATAAGATGCACTATTTCAAAAAATTGAAATCTATCTTTTTCTTAATTTCATACATTTTGGTGTGAAGATGATCAATTTGAGGATATTTTAGCATCAAAACAACCTCTTCTAGTGAAATATTTGAGGTAAGCTCTAATTTGATCATTTGGTGAATGCCTAATTATTTTTAATAATATAAAAAAGCTCTATTTTTTAATTTAATATATTAAAAAGCGAAGATCATGCCTGGGAGGATTGAAAAAGCGGAGAACATGCCTGGGAGGATTTGAGGTTGCAGGGACGTAGATAATAGCAAAGAAGCGACTGAAATGCAGTGCGAATAAAATTGAAAATACAAGTATATATAGAAAATCGGTACATAGTAAGGTCCAGTCAAAGTAACTCATGCCTGGGAGGATTTGAAATTGCAGGGATGTCGATGATTGCAAAAAAAATCTACTTAAACGCAGTGTGAATAAAATTGAATACATAAGTATATATAGAAAATTGGTACATAGTCGTACTCAGCCTCGTCCATAGTTTAAGGCAAAGTCGCCTCGGCTGAGTCCAAAAACGTTTTTCGATCTGCACTCGGATAAGTTACTTTGACTCATCAGAGTAACTCGGCTCCGCTTGGGCAAGGCCCGACTACTTGTTGATTCCAATTTCTGAACACTGGGAAAGGCATTATTTATACTAAATTATTAAACAAGAGTTAAAGGGTGGACTCATGTCTCAAAACATAATGCTATAGAAGTGGTAGGATATGTACCTATCTTTAAGGAGATAGAGAGAGAGGTTGTAGGATATATACCTATCTTTAGGGAGATAGAGAGATATGTGTACGTCAATTCTTAAGAGTTTTTCTATTTTTGAGTAATTCATGGGCAAAGACACGTTGCTACCCATTTTTTAAATAAATTAGAGAGTTACATTTTGAAGTTGTTAATTGGGGGTATCAACGATAGGAATGGACATTGGGTGTGGGGATGCTACCACGACAACCCCGGCCCTTTTTTTAAAAAAGTGGTATGTTAATAAGGATTTTAGAGGTGAGAAAATCATGACAGAGATATTTTAGGTGAAAAAATAGTAAGTATAGATTTTAGATATCATTGTTTCCTTATCTTTTGGAATGTTTTTATCACTCTCACGTAATTCATGAGCCATCTTGCCACTCCCTCCTCCTCTCTCTCTCCTTCAAAAGAATCATGCACATGTATCCATAATGGTTCACGAAAAGACATACCAAAGAAGAATCATTTGAAGACCTAATAGGTGTTCCACGAAAAATTATAAGAAAAATTTGTCTCATGTTTAAGGCGGATGGGGAATCTGATAATCATCTTTTGCTTCATTGTCATTTTACTCTTCACCTCTGGAGTTGGTTCTTTGTCCAGCTTGGGATTGCATTTGTAATGCCACCTTCAATGGTTGGGATCTTACAAAATTGTACACCTGATTTGCCACGAACCGAGATTGTTATTTGGCAAATTACTAGAAGCGTCATTCTATGGGAAATCTGGAAAGAGAGAAATAGGAGAGTTTTTTAGGGGAAATGTTTGCCTTTTAGAAAAATCTTGGAGAGAGTTTTGCACTCAATTTGGATATCTTTCAGTTACTAAAGCTGGTCAGGACATATCGAAAGTGGATGTCAGAAGAAATTTAAATAATTTGTTTCATATGGGTTTCTTTAAAGGTAGACTTATAGGAAGATGGGTGGCTCCACCCCTTGGTTTATACAAGCTTAATTTCGACGGCAGTTCAATAGGGAATCCAAACCCAGCTAGCTTTGGTGGTGTGCTTAGGGATTGGATGGGGAATGCGATCTTTATGTACGCAGGTCTACTTGGGATGCGTACAACTAATTTTGTATATTTGTTTGCTCTTTTTCTATGGTATGCGTATCTTTGTGGATAAGAATGTGGGGGTATTCTTGTATCCTTGAAGGGGATTCTCTTAATGTCATTAAGTGGTGTAAAGGGGAGCAAAAGCTGCCATTGGAGCTCAAATCTTTGCTGCTTCAGATTTTAGACCTCTCATCTTCGTTTTCCTTTTCCTTTGTTCATGTTTATAGGGAGGCCAATGTGTTGGCAGACTCTCTCGCTAAAGGAGGCTCATGCCTTTCTGAAACTATTGTTTCTGATTCTGTAATTTAGTTCTAGCTTAATACAATTGTAAAATTTGTGTCAAAAAGAAGAAGAAGAATTATAAGAGCTAGAGGAGCTAAGGAGGATAGGGCGTTCGAGGTTCTAGAAGATGGTCACAAGAGAAGGTTAATAATCCTTAAACTCCCTATTTTACTTACTTTTATCGTCTCTTTCATTCGTTATTATCTTTTATAAATTTCATTGCTTTAGATCCATTATTTATTTAAAACAATATTTTTTATTTTATTATGTTATATGACATATGCATCTAAATTTTCATTGTTTTAGATCTATTATTTATTTAAGTCAATATTTTTTGCTTTATTATATTATAAGAAATATGCAACTTTGGGCAAGGTCAAGTGAATTTTACGGTTTTATGATATTATTTAGAAAGCAAAGTAAGAGGGAAGAGAGAGCTAGATAGAGCCACAAGAAAAGTGAAAATTATAGGGATATACAATCAATTAAAATCTAAGTAATATCTTATAGTAGACATGATGGAAATTACATGATATATAATAAAATATCAATTGAGAGACATAAGAGAGAGTGGTTGCGAAAGGCGTAAGAGACCTCTCCTATCATTCATATATATATATATATATATATATATATATATATATGGGTTTGTCTAGAGTTAATAATCCCTCAAAATACAAAGATTCAAGTTAGAAGGCGTTGTCATGGGTGTATTTATCAAAACAATGATTACTTTTTTATTAAAAATTTATTTAAGTATGTAACTTTACCATTAAGCGAGGGAAAAATTGAAATTTTCACAAAAATACAATGACATTTTGGAAGTTAGTGTCGTGGAACTTTATTTGTAGAGTGCCTTTGTCTTTTAGTTAAAATTTTAATTTTACCCCTTATGGAGAGGACAAAAGTACTCTTTGTCTTGCAGTAATAATTACAAAATTACCCCACTAACTTTTTCAAAAAAAATAGACTACAAAATTAATAAATCCGCCCCTCACAACTCTCTCTAATTTGGGGGCCTCAGTCTTCTAAATCTTTCTGTTAGGTCACTGTCATTCTGCTCTGGGGTGGGGGTAGACTAAGTTGGCATCGACTCCTTCATCATTTGGGTCATTGCCCCAAGAGTCTTGTAAAACTCACTAAGCATCTCGGTGTTCTCGTTGTTGGAACTCGCATTATTGGCACGAGCCCTCGGCATCTTCAATGTAACACAGGAGCACCCAATCACTAATCTATCTTAAATCTATTCTAATGACTCTTCTAAAATCCTCATAGGCCAATAATCCTATCATGGCTGCTCTTATACCATAACTGTCACGACCCCGTCATCGATCCCATTATCCTACGCAATGGAGGTTGACCGAATGCGAATTCGTGATCCCAAGATAGCGTATGTGCCTCAGGTCGAAGCGGACTCAACGCCTTTATCTCAGTAATCCAAGCAAACCAAGAAAAGAACTAAAAAATTTGGAGAAATCCATACACCAATAAAAGTGTACTACATAAAATTGTTCCCAAAATAATATACTTGAGTCTGAGGCGTCAAGGCCCAATATTACATATTTCCAAAATAAACAAAATTCAGGGTTAAATTGCCCAACTACCTATAATATCTGAGTTTCTTCTCAAGTAAAAAAAGACTCCAACTCCCAACTGCAAAACACGAGCTTTTGGCCCTCGACCTGGTGCTAACAATCTACAAGAGGGGAGATATAGGGAGATAGCTATAAAACCCCAGTATGTAGTTTTAGGTACTATGCATCATTAATAAGTCTATTCATATATTGTAAGCAGTTCTTTCAATTATAAGAAATCACAATGCAACTATCATGTAAGTCAGAAAGCAG
The DNA here is from genome assembly GCF_054954075.1 of Amborella trichopoda. Classification (NCBI taxonomy): domain Eukaryota; kingdom Viridiplantae; phylum Streptophyta; class Magnoliopsida; order Amborellales; family Amborellaceae; genus Amborella; species Amborella trichopoda. The sequence continues at coordinate 44,261,268 of NC_142341.1, read as the reverse complement.
ATCAGTGCATCAGTTACAGGTATTATATTAAACTGTCATAGCTATCATAATAATATAGTGTTTTATATATATATATATATATATATATATATATATAATGCGATCTTGCCGAAGAATATATTTTCTTTCTTTTTCTTTTTTTTACCTCTTTTCTTTTCTTTTGGTAAATATCACTTACAAGTGCTCTTATTACAATAACTCTTGCTCCAAAAAAAATAAAACTAACAAATCCAATATCTTAAAAACCTTGATGCCATTAAGCCAATTTTCTTTAAATAAAAAAAATATCCACAATTCATATCCTATATCTTGTCATAAGATATAGGATATATATCCTATGACAAGATATATCTTGATATATATCCTACTTTGACAAGATAGGATATCTTGACAAGAAAGTCACCACCATCTTGTCAAGATATATCTTGTCAGAGGATTATTTAGGATATATCCGATGTCAAGATATATCCTAAATAAATTGTCAAGGTATATCTTATCAAGATATCTTAACATGATTATTTAGGATCATTACCAGAGGATTATTTAGGATTTAGGATCATTTAGGATATGTATGAATTTTCAATAAATACATAGTATTTAGGATTATTTAGGATTCATACATAATTCTAAATTATATGTATGAATTCTCAATAATGTATGTCATAGTATGAATCCTAAATAACTTATTGAGAATTTATCAAAAAATTCTCAATAATTGTAAAATTCTCAATGATGTATGTCATAGTTTGAATCCTAAATAATGGCAATTATTTAGGATTCTGAGATTCGGTTTTGAATGTCAAAGGAAATTCTCAATAAAGCATAACAAGGTTTTCTCAGATAATAAGGTTTTCTCAGATTCAAATTTCTCAGATTCGGTTTTGAATGTCAAAGGATTCATACTATGACTGTAAAATGAAATTCTCAATAATTCTCAATAAATTCTCATATTCGGTTTTGAATGTCAAAGGAAATTCTCAATAATTCTCAAATTCGGTTTTGAATGTTAAAGGAAATTCCATCCACTACACTGAACAACCGTTCGTATATGAGATTGGATGGTTGGTAAGGTGCCAGCAAATTGCTTGAATTCCAAAAGTTAGTATGTTAAAAAATGACATTTATATATGGGTTTTGTTATGGTGCTTCTACACATGAAATATATACTTAATGTAATCAATATTTTTGGATACATAGATACATTGTATTCATTCAAAATTAGAGATGTTTTTTATCTATGCAACAACATTTATGTATGTTTTAGCCTATGCAAGTAGTGCTTATGATATACCCCACCTCGAACAAAATATACATTGGGCAAAATGCCTTATGAGAGATTTACTGGATATGAAAGACTAGGAAGACCTACTATAGAATCGCTAGAATGGTAATATCATCAAAATATTAATTTTTTATCTTAATATTTAAATCTTTACAATAAGATCCATGGTGCGTACATATTTTTTCGCCTTTTGCATTCATCTCAGGTCGAGTGGATCACATTGTCAACATTTAAGTTCATTGAAATACTCTTGGCTAGAAGTTTGGTTGAAGAAACACTATGTTCGAAATTGTCGTGGGATTGGAAAGTAGGATGTGTAACTAAAACATGGGCCTATTACCGCCACGATTTGGAGTTTATCTCTATGGCTTTATACCCTTTTGAAAATGGGAAAAGTTTATATAAGGTTGCAATCTTAAAGTGTAGAATCACAAGTGTACCTCAAAAATCTATCGAAAATATTGTTTTAATGTTGAATAAACCCTTTAATCGATCATCTCGACATTGAAATGTATGAATATATATAAAAAAAAAGTTTTAAAATCTCGAAAATAGTGCATCTTGCAACAAATTATCTAGACCGCCGAATTTAAAGAGTTTTATATATCTATAGGTCTATATGCTTTTAACCATTTTTAAAACATAAAATTTTCTAATTAGATATGAAAATAGATTTTAAGATAATACTAAAAAAACATTTATAGCGAGGGATCATTTAAGGTTGCATCCTCATAAAAACCGCACCGAATCTTTTCTTTTTCCATAATAAAACTAAAAGGTACACAGTTGTGAAGAAGGGGTAACAAATAAAGAAGATTTCTGAGCCCGTGAGGATTCTTGAGGAATTAAGAAATAAAGAAGAGGAAAAGAGTGGCCTTAGTGATGGGAAGTGAAAAGTGGTCAAACGGGAGGCGAGGAAGCGACACGCAGCTAGCCAGAAAGAGAGAGAAAGCCCACTCTTTTTCTCTCTAAAAGCGAACTGGAAAGAAAACCCTCTCCATCCTTTCTTTCTCTCTCTCTCTCTAGCTCCAGTTATTGTGTGAGGCCTCTCTCTGCATATATAGCATGCCAGCCAAGACTCAGCTTACTACCACCATTGAAACAGATCCTAATTCCTACAGGATCTCCCTCTCTCTCTTTCTCTCTCTCTCTACGACACAGAATCGAAAGCACCACCTCTCTCTCTCTCTGTCAAAATCCAAAGCACACCAGATGCCTACCATGCCACCTGAAGAAACCACCTCCGCCATAGCCAAATGGCTCACAAACCCTCTTCTTCCTTTCTCGCTCTAAAAGGGAACTAGAAAGAAAACCCTCTTCTTCCTTTCTCTCTCTGTCTAGCTCCATTTATAGTGTAAGGCCTCTCTCTGCATATATAGCATACCAGCCAAGACTCAGCTTAATACCACCATTGAAAGAGATCCTAATTCCTACAGGATCTCTCTCTCTCTCTACAACACAGAATCGAAAGCACCACCTCTCTCTCTCTCTGTCAAAATCCAAAGCACACCAGATACCCACCATGCCACCTGAAGAAACCACCTCCACCATATCCAAATGGCTCACAAACCATCCCAAACCATCTTCGAGCTCATCACCAAGCACTTCCGACCTCTTCGTATGCTTCCCTTCTCGAGGCCCCCTAACACTAATGCCCAAGCCCATATGTAGCCCCGACTGGCGACCCGACCGAGCCAAGCATCACCACCGCGCCGCACCGACCCGTGCCCACGGCAGCCCCATGCTCCGACCCAAGGTTCGGGCCCACCCGAGCCCAGTCATCTAGCTGCACGAGCCCACCTCACCCAAGGTCACATGCGCAGGTCAGGTCCGGGTCAAGCCCAGGCGCGCGTGCAGGACTTGGCAATCAGTGATGGAAGAGGTAGAGAAGCTTCATGCTAACAAGCACAGGCGCAATTCTGGCCGCCCGATCGGCAGCAAATTTGAGGAGGCCGTACATTTCTTGACTGCTCTGACAAAATTCCGGTTCGATTTTCGTTGCTTCGGCGGTTTTCCGTCCTCCTACTCTTCATCAGATGAAGAAGAGGAAGAGAAAGAAGCAGAGGGGAGAGGAGCTGGCACTGTGTTTGCTAAATGGTTCATGATATTGCAGGAGGACCCAGATAAGAAAACCCACCTTAATGGGATGAGAGAGAAAGTGGGGTTAGAGAGAGGAAGAGGATTTGTTGGGGGAGAGAGAGAGAAGGGGAAATTTGGGGAGGAGAGAGAGGAGGAGGCTCCAACCGTGCCCCCTCCAAATGCCCTGTTATTGATGAGGTGCAGGTCGGCTCCATTAAAGGGGTGGGAAGAAGAGGAGAAGGTTGAATTGAAGACAGGAAGAGGAGGAGAGAGAAAGCATGGTTTTGATGAGCTATGCGCCTGATTTTTTCAAAGTTTCGCCAGAAATTTCAAGGGAGACGTGGGTGAAGAAGTCGGATTACTTGTCGAGAAGCCGGAGTTGGAAGAGATAGAAAACTTTTCAGGCGTGTTTTTCCGGTGAAGTGTTGGAGTTGTGTATGGTTTTGGGGGCTGTGTACAGTTTAGAAGAGAAGCGCAATTGGTCGAAAAGGCTGAAGCTTTTCCGAAAGTAAAGCTCTGGTTTTTCGTCTTCTTTTTCTGAAATTTCTCATTTTTTATTCCCAATTTTTTTTTTGGGTGCTGTCCTCTTCCTTTCTCTTACTTCTTTCTCACTCTTCTTTGTCATTTCTTCTCACTCCGAATCCAGAGATCTGTTCCGGTTTGAATAAATATTGGTTTGCTGCACGCACCAATCGTATCACAATCTCAAAGTAAGCCAAAGAAGATCGTTTGTATTTATGTGTATCTTATCTTTTTGTCATTAGTTTGGTTTGAATGTATTCACTTCGGTCCATAAATTGTGCTTTATGTGTTCAATAAAAATGTGATTTATTTATGCATTTATGGATATGGATGGCCAGTAGTGGACTATATTGTAGTAAAATGAAATCGACGGATCTATGTGAGTGAACCTCATTTTATTTATTGGCTTGGGGTCTTTCCTGTACTTGTGTAATGGTTTGAGATACGTCAACAATACATTCTCTTGGATTTTAGAGAGAGAGAAGCCCCGGGGGACGGGAGGGGAGGTGGCATAAAATAAAGATGGAAAACAGGGCATGAAACAATGAAGCATGGGTTTCACTGTGATTCAAAATGAGGACTATAGAGAAAGGACTGACATAAACTTAGGATTTTCTTTTTGGGTAGATGAATTTGTTGCAAGTAACTAACTACTCCACTTTGGAAACCCTGTGATTCTCAAGTTTTTTTTTTATTGACTTTTTTGGGTAAATTTAGCATTATCAGTCTAAAAATCACCAGGGTTGTCCAGATCATATTGGTAATTGAGGGGTCCTTTAAATCTAATCTTGGTAAGTACGGGCCCAATTTCAATTTTTGGGGTAGAAAATATTGTCGTTCTCTCTGGGTATCAAACGGTGTATAGGATCCCCAAATGTACTATTACAGAGATAAACGTATACAATCAAAAACCTTCCCAAGATAGGTATATAAAATAAGAAAGAAAATATTATGCAGAAACAATTAATACAGGTTGCTATAATTTCACACTTCCCCTCAAACTTGAGATGGCTTGGTAGAAATTGTTTTGAAAGAAACCAAGAGAATTTAGGTGCACTATCTATTTTGGTGATTAAGTCAGCCAGTTGCTCAAAAGAGACAATGTATGTAAGAGAAATTGTGCCTACAAAACATTCTTTTTGAGCAAGGTGACAGTCAATTCAATATACTTGGCACATGGAACTCTGGATTTTAAAAATGTAGATGGTGCTTTAATTGTTCCAATAAAGCGGTGTGGAAGTCATACCAGTGTTCACAAGACGCTCGAGGTTGGCGAGGCAGGGCACGAATTTTCGGTCATGATGTCAAGCACCTTCTAATTGAAACGGAGTCAATCAGTGGTAGATATTAGAGCTTCATCAAATTATAGTCCGAGAGAGAGGTAAGCCTAGGGATTGCTCTATCTCTTTCTAACCACTGACAATTGTAGGTTGATGGGACGATGAGGCCGAAAATTCGCGAATAGGAAGAAGTTTTAAAAATCCTAGAGCAAAGAATGGGATTGATATAGGAAATGGTTTCAAAATAGGGAATTAGGACTAAACTACACTAAATATGCAAAGAAAAGCTAAAAGAGATGAACTTACTTGGAAACCAAGCCCATAAGCTTTACACCTGGAGTCGGTAGTCTTGCTTAGATCTGAAATTGTTGTGCCAACCTCTTTCGCCCCTTAGAGTTTGCCAATTGGGATTGAACAATGTTAAGATTGAGTTGATACTAACTTAGATTTGAATTGGATACTAAGCCTAGGCGATAAAGAAAGAGTCTATAGTCTATAGATGTAACAAATAATCTATGATTTGATTACAGGCCTCAGGGTATATGTTGATTAAGATAAGATTCCAGAGGTTAGTCAGCTCAGGGGCTTTATGAGAGGGAAAATTAAGATTCTTAGCTTTAGGATTTCATAGGATCCAGGGTTAAGTGTGTGGAGTGTTAGGGCTTCCCCTATTTCTCTAAGGTCTCTGAACCAATACCATAGTTGAGGGTCTATATTTACAAGGTAGTACCTAGATAACAGCTTTTGCAAGTGTTGGCTGAATCTGGGCCATAGATCACTACCGAAACACAGTAGTACGCTTCTGTAAATAGGTATTACGCATACGCAGTCGACCCCATAATTTTGTTGTTTTGTGCCACTTGTCTTGTTATGGCTGTTGGGATGTTTCAACATGTAAAGGAGCCATTTTATGTGCGTTTTAGTGGTGGTAATGGGTTTAAATTATGAGTTTTAAATGCCATAAAAGTGAGATCAAACTAAGGTTTAGTGGGGTTATGATGTTGTTGGGGTTTGACCTAGGATTAAAGGTGTTGGCCCATGTTTAGATTGGTATAGGCAAGTTTAAGGTGGGTTAAGGCCATTTAGGTAGGTTTAGGTTTATTTTAGAAGCTTTTAAGGGAGCTTAGGTCTAAATTGGAAGGTTTAAAGCTGGCTTAGGTTATCTTAGGAAGGTTTAAGATGATTTAGTGGATTGAAGTAATTGAACTAGTTTAGTTGGGTTTTAAATTGGAGGAGTTGATTAACTTCTATGGTGCATGGGATGGGCTATGGTATATGAAAACGATGGTTCTAGGGTGCATGGTCATAGTGTGGTCCTTAGTCTAGTTTTAGGCTCAAAAATGAGTTTTTGGGTAGTCTAAGGTCTAGGACTATACTCTAAGTTTTCTAGGGTTTCTACTTCCTGGAATTCCTTCAGCTAAGAATGAAGTGTCTACAAAAAGTAATGCCCATATCAGCAAGGAACCATTAAAGCCAAACAACATATGTTGTAGTTTATGCTATTGCCCTATATTTAGCTTCTGTAGTAGATTGGGCAATGCGAGGTAAAAGAGAATCACCAAAAAAAATACAAAATCATGTAGTTTATTTGTGAACACTTAGTTTCTTTACAAAATTTGAGTCTATGCTCGATGCTCAAGTAAGGAAGAAGAAAAGAAAAGCAAAGCTTGGTGTCGAGAATCTCTAATATAACGAATGATGCGTAAGACTGTAGCTAAATAGACGAATCGTCGAGCACTTTGGAAATGACTAATCAAATGCACCACAGAAGTAATATCTAGGTGAGAAATTGTCAGATATATTAATTTTTCAACTAATTGACGATAAAAATGTTGTAACTAAGAGTCGTTTACCATTTGATTCTCGAAGTTTAACATTCAATTAAGTAAGAGTGTCATCTCTCTTAGTATCATGCATGAGGCGTGTGTCATCTCTCTTAGTATCATTCATGAGGCGAGCTTGGGAGACTATTTCTGAGGCATACTTGTGTTGAGATAACAAACAGCTGCGAGGAGAATTAGGAACATCTAGACCAAAAATATGGTGCAAGAACCCTAAGTCTTTCATTTCAAATATTTGATTAAGTGTTTGTTTAATCTTGTAAACGAATAGCTTCATCATCACCAAATATTATCATATCATCCACATAGAGTAACAAAAATGCTTGGCTAGCAAAAGTATCAAACACAAATAGGGATAGATCTTGATGGCTCTATTGTCGAAATCCTACTGACATTACAAAAGTTTTCAAACCAAGCTAGGGGTCCATATGTGAACTTAGATTTTTTTTTGCTTTCGGAAACTGAGGGAGGGAGGGGGGGAGGGAGGGAGGGGAGGGGAGGGGAGGTGAGGGGTCTTGCCGGAGAAGTCTTGGGGCTGTGGGAAATTTTATGAACACGATAGAGAGGACTTTGGATCTGGTTTCGATGGTGATTTTTAGAGGCGAATTTCAAAGACAAGAGGGTTTTAGATCTATCGGTTTCAAAGGAGATTTTCCAGAGTTCGTTTTTGAGATGTATCGAATGATTGTTTTTCAAATGCGGATTTCTGTGGGGGGTTTGAGATGACAGTTTCAGATTGATGGTTTCACATTTGGTAGGGTGATTTTCAAATTTGCAATATTACATTGTGGTTTTGTAGAATGATGATTTTTGTAGGGTGGTTTTGGTAGAAAGGTATTGCATGGCTAAGGTATGATATGGCTGATTTCGCAGGCCGTTATTTAGATGTCGATTTTAGGAAAGAAAAAATATACCCGAGATCATTTACCTTTAACACAAGGTGATCACATTTGATGTGAAATTGAGTGGTTACATTTATTCCATTGACTAAGTTGAATGTCCTAAAGAAATGTTTTCGAACTTTGTGACACACCCAAACTATCACATTTCACATCAAATGGTTACAAATAATTGTGACCTTTTTGGTAAATGGTCTCATTGTATACAATTTTTTTCATAAAAGTCGTATTGCAGGACTACCGGCCGTAGCTCCAATACCATGTTGAAAATATTGTATTTTTCTTTATATCAAATTGTGTATAGGACCAAAGAGCAGTGTTCTTCTGTTTATGCATGACTCTCATTCTAACTCTCCAATGTAGGACTAAAACTTTATTTAAATTACATAACATGCTTGAAACACCTTTTGGCGAAACTAACAGAACCATGCCACCCACTGTATTGCACAAGCAAGGCACAACAAAAGAAAAAAGGAAATTCCTTTCCCTCAAGTTTTTGATTTGGATGTATTGATATATACGAATACATACGGGAATGTATATATGCAATAATTAAAGAGCAATACAAAATGCACACATTTACTTGTCGCCTTGGGTTCATCACCGGTCCGAGCTCAATCGACCAAAGTTCGCTCCATTTTCCGGGCTACACCCCGAGTGCTACTTCTATTCTCTTATTTCTATGTTTCCGCAGAGAACGAGAAAGAGAGCGAGCAAGCAAGGGAGAGAGAGAGCATACACAATCACTAAGTGTGCCTTCCTCGCAAAACGCCTGGCTTGTTCATCGCCAACCTCGATTTCGTTGATTGAATGGCCCTGATTGGGCAGGCATGCATCTATGAATAAGAAAAATTGGAGTATGTAGTGCTTGGAAGATGGGAGATACAATGGCCAAGAAGCATTTCAACTGCTATGGTATTTGATGGAACTCTCGAGCAACTGTGGATTGGATCCCGCTATATCCTTCACTTGAGACCCATTCTTGTATATCTTGAAAGCCGGCACGGATGAGACTCCCTCTGATTTACTTAGGTTTGGGTTTTCCTCTGTGTCCACCTGAAACCACAAATTCAGACAACTTCGAATAAACAGATAAACTAGTCAAACTTCAAATTTTTTGGAGTTTAGAGAGCCTACCATTGTATCTAGGGCCAGGCTTATTGGGCCCGTGTTTGTGCCCGGCCCTATCTTTTCTTCCACTTTCTTTTTCAAAAAACGAATTCCTATATCGACATAATGTCTGGCCCCATTTTTTGGGTTCAGGCCTCATCAGCACAAATTCAGGTGGGCCTAGTTAAATGGTTCCAAGCCGGGCCTCGGGCCTGTGCAGGCCCGGAGTATTCACAGCCCTAATTTTAGTTGTATCCTAATGCTTAAAGCTCTTGAAAATTTTGTATTAATTATATGGAAAAAGTTTATATAAGGATGCTACCTTATAATGTAGAACTACGGATGCCCCCTCAAAAATCCAACGGAAAAGGTAGTTTTGATGTTGAAAAACCCTTTGATCAATCATCTCGACATTGAGATGTATGACTATGAAAAATAAAAATATTTTAAGTATCAACAATAGTGCATTTTACAACATATTATCTACACCATCAATTTTTAAGATTTTCATATATTTATAGATCTACTTGATTTTAATCATTTTTTAAATTTAAAATTTTATAATTAGAGATAAAAATAGATTTTGAGATAACCCTAAGAACATTTTACATCAAAATTATATACCATGATAAATTTTGAAGATGCACCGTACCTCTACACCTACCGCACCCGCACCCTAATTATATTCGCTATCCACCGCAGGAGTTTTTCAATTAGAAACAGAGACCAATATTAACCAATACGACAACATAGAGTAGAAAAGGGTAAAACATAAAGGCAAAAGTTTAAGTTTGCCATCTTAAAAATCTTTAAATGTATTGTTAAGATGCACTTAAAAAAATGCATTGATCAATGTCGTAAAAAAATCCATTGATCATCACGACATTGATATGTATGTTTTATAAAAAAATAAATTTTAATTTTAAAAACAAGTCCATTTTGCAACATGTTTATGGATCATCAATTTTAAGATTTTCATGTGTTACAGCTCTATTTGATTTGAACCATTTAAGGTTACTACTTTATACTAGTTTCAAGCTCAATTTGGAGGTGCACCTTACTTCGATTCTTTTAAGGTGGCAACCTTATATAAACCACACGCAAACATAAAAGATGCCAAAATAACCGATAAAGGGAAAGTAATGGAAACGTGTACCTCTCCTACAAATTTTTGAAGATAGCCATAGACCAGTGAAATTAAACCATGCCGCAGTCCAAAACTGTTTTCCTCAAACATTATGTAGACAAGTGACAAAACATTTTCCTCAAACTTCGTATAGAGAAGTGACAAACCCCAACAATCCGATGTTAACAATTTTACATCCAAGGGGGTTGGATGTTCACATATATAAAGGTAGCCATTCTCATTGTATCCCCTTCAAGTTTTTAGTGATCGATAATCTCTACCAAGGATGGTAAGTATGAATAAATAAATAACTTTTAAAGATTTAAAAGTAGCAAAGGGTGTGTAAGGTGTTATTTTACACCATACAAGTGAGGCTCACTACTAAATTTTGCTGGAAAATGAAGTTCCGATGTCGAAAACCATACGATGGCTTGAAAATCCATGTACAGCTCTATTTAAAAAATTTAAATTTCTAAAGATAATGCAGACCAAGGAGATCTGTAAATACTTGAAAAAGATGAAAATAGAGTGTCCAGATAACGTGTTATAGAGAAGCACGCCCTTCAAGACTTCAAATTCTTTTCTATCTATATATCCATCAAGACATTTTGAGATCAAGATGATCAATTGAAAGGTTTCTTGAGGTAACAATCCTAAACTTTCAAAAAAAAAGAAACTTTTAATAAATGATGGTTCATATGAGTATGATGGTCTTTAGGGACCATCACTACTTTCAAAAGCTTTTGGTTTAAGTTTTTGCTGCCTTGCCACGTCCTTTAGTGGACGTGGGCTTTAAACGTTCTGGAGTAATATAATTTTTACACCTCATGTATGAGGTATAACTTAATAAAATAATATAATAAGGTATCTTAAGAATTTAAATAGGAGAGGTGAGGACTCCCACTCTAGAAAAGTTTTGAGATCTTTCTCTTTCTAGTCGAAACATAGTGAGCTCTTTCTCTCTTTAACCGAATTTTTATCGGAAGCTCCCTTTCAAATGATTTAGGTAAGTGACTTCATTATTTTGAAAAATAATCCGTTCTTTTTAAAAATGAAATGAAATAATTATTTCTGCTTATTATCATGAATTTTAGGCGCGATAAATATTATGCGCAAGCGACCTCATTATTTTGAAAAATAATCTTTTTAATAAAATTATGATTTTAGAAATTTTAAATGCTGTAAATTCTTAGAAATAAATTTATTTATTTATTTTTCTTGTCTATTATTAGAAAATTTTAGATACTGTAAAATTATTAGAAATAAATGTGATATTTCTGCTTTTAGTAAAATTGTGAGATTTCTTTCTACTGTTTTTTAATATTTAGACATTGTAAAATTCATGTGCAAATGACTGCCATATTATTTGAAAACTGATATTTTTGCATTTGATTATAGCATTGTCCGTGAAATGTTTATTTGCGAATTAACATCCCATAAATTGTGATAATTCTGTATTCTAGAATTTCTGTAAGAATTTTTCTATACATATTAGATTGGCAATTATGCTAAAATGTCTTTACGAACTGGTACCTTTCTAAATTTGAGCCCAAAATATTTGACTGATTATGTTTGAAATGTTATTGAAAGTGATTGTTATTAATGGTTTAAGTGAAATTCATATTAATAATTTTATTGATATGTTGAGTACATGATATTGCTGCTTTCGAATGTTTAAAGAGATTTAGAAATACTTTAAGTATGCAAGTGGACTCATCCGGTTCATCGGTGAGGTATAGGTCGACCTATCCGATACGCCGGTAGGGATTAAGTGGACTCATCTGGTACGCCAATGAGGTATAAGTGGACCTGCAGGGATTAAGTGGACCTATCTGGGACGCCTATAAGGATTAAGTGGACCCATCAGGATTCTGATGTGGTATATAGGTGACCTACTTGGGACGCCAGTAGGGTATTTTGTGAAATCATTAAATTATGCACTACCATTAAAATGTTATATGCATTTCAATTATTCAAATTATACTTAATTATGCATTTTGAAAGTGAAATTGTTGATGCATTTCTGTTAATAGATCTCCTTTTTGAAAATATTGATATCTTTCAACCGTGATTATTTTTAGGATTATGATGATCACTTACTGAGTAGCCAAACTCATTAAATTATGGTAAACATTTTTTCAGGATAACTGTGGTTTCATTTTGAGTGCTCGTCAGGATCAACTTTGGAAGATATTGTAGTTGTGCTTAAACTTTTTTTTGTTACTTTGTAAGAATTCGCCGTTGTAAATTTGTCCTATCAAGAGATGTATATATGTTTTGATTGTCACATCTCAGGAATATCAGTTTTGTAAGTTCTTGGGGCGTGACAATTATGGTATCAGAGCAATAGGTTTAAGATTATTAGAAAATTTAAAAAGAATGTATTTAAAATCACATTTATTGCGTGTACAGATCGGGACGAAGTCAAGATCTAGAATAGCTGAAGCTAATATGAAAGGAATTCACAAAGTCTTGAAAAATATGGTTGCTCTAATACAACATCAGATGGAAAACAACAATTCACCTAGGCAATCAGTTACGGGAAATGGTAGCAGTAATATTGAACAATTTAAGAAATTGATCCCACCTTCTTTTAAGGGTGTTGTAAACCCACTGGAAGTCGATGGATGAATTATGCAATTGAAGAAAATATTCGAGGTAATGGAATATCCTGATGATAAGAAGGTGGCCTTGGCAGTTTTTATGTTAGAAGGTGAAGCACAACATTAGTGGCGAATGGCAAAAGGAGTATTGGTCAAAGAAAATAAACCCTTGACTTGGGAAGTATTTCTAGAAGCATTTAATGAAAAGTATTTCCCAAATTTTATTCGAGACCAAAAAGAAATAAAATTTCTGGAATTAATCCAAAGAAACTGGACAATAGCACAGTACGAGGCCAAGTTTACTGAATTAGCCAGGTTTGCACCACATATGATTAACAATGAGGCAAGAACGATGAAAAAATTTGAAAGGGGTCTCAGACCAGCTATTAAAAGCAGAATATCAGTCTTAAAATTGAAAACTTATGCTGAAATAGTGGATCGAGCCCAAATTGTTGAAAAAGATTTCGAAGATTACCAAAAGATAAAAAATCAGAAAAGTCAAGTAAGACCCACACCATCTAATCGACAACAGCTTGAAAGGGCAAACAAGAAGCCAAGGCTCTTACCACTTCAAAGCCCAATAGAACCATGTAAAAAATGTGGGAAAAACCATGGATCGAGCTCTTGTTATTGGAATACTTGAGCCTGTTTTAAATGTGGAAAATTGGGGCCCTAGATTAGAGAATGTCCTAGCTTACAGATGCAACAGCTTCCTAAGCAGGGAGAGATAGCTCAAAAGCCTCAGGTATAGGGAAGAGTATTTGCGACCACCCAAGAAGACGCTCAAGCCTCAAAATCAATGATCCAAGGTACTCTTATTAGCTTCCAAAAAGTAGCTCATGTTTTGATTGATCTTCGATCTACTCATTCATTTGTGTCACCACACTTTGCATACCACTTAAAGGTAGAACCAGAAAAATTAGAACACATTCTAGAGGTAGCCACACCGATGGCAAATTCAAGTGATACCAATATAGTGTACAAATCCTCTGTAATAAAGATAGAAAAAAAAGAACTGTTGGTTGATTTAATACTCCTCGAAATTCAAGATTTTGATGTAATCTTAAGCATGGATTGGCTTTCTCCATACCATGCAAGTATTGACTGTTACAAGAAAAAGGTTACCTTTAGTATTTCGAATCAACCAGTATTTTACTTCAATGGTATCAAAGAAGACTTCCCATCATACTTAATCTCCTGTATTCAAGCTAATTGGCTCTTTCGAAAAGTGTGTCAAGGCTTTCTTGCCTATATTAAAGAAGATAAGAAGGAAGAGATAAATTTGGATACCACTCCGGTTATTCGAGAATTTCTCGACGGTTTCCCCGAAGAATTGCTTGGATTATTGCCTGCTAGGGAACTTGAATTCTCTATTGAATTATTGCTAAGGGTAGCCCCAATTTCTAAGACACTTAACAGAATGGCACATGCAGAACTTAAACAACAATTGGAAGAATTATTAGATAAAGGTTTTATCAGGCTCAGTATGTCACCTTGGGGTTCTTCGGTACTGTTTATTAAAAAGAAAGATGGGACCATGAGATTGTGTATCGATTATAGACAGTTGAACCAAGTGACAGTGAAAAATAAGTATCCATTACCTAGAATTGATGATTTATTTGATCAATTACAAGGATCACAAGTGTTTTAAAAAATTGATCTTAGATCTGGATATCATCAACTTAAGAGTAAAAATAAAGATGTTCCCAAGACAGCTTTTAGAACAAGGTATGTTCATTATGAATTTTTAGTCATGCCTTTTGGATTAACCAATGCACCTGCTGCATTTATGGATTTGATGAATCGAGTCTTTAAGCCCTTTTTGGATGAATTTATTGTGGTATTCATCGATGATATTTTAATTTATTCCAAGAATCAAAAGGAACATGAGCAGCATGTAAGAATGGTATTGCAAATATTAAGAGAAAAGAAATTGTATTCCAAACTTAGTAAATGTGAATTTTGGCTTGAATAAGTGACATTTTTATGACATGTCATATCAAAGGAAGGTCTAGCAGTTGATCCTTCAAAGGTTGAAACCGTTGTTAATTGGAAACAACCAAGTAATGTGACTGAAGTTCGAAGCTTTTTGGGATTGACAGTATATTACAGAAAATTTATAGAAGGATTTTCTCGAATCGCAACCCCATTGACTTGATTGACACAGAAAATTGTCAAATTTGAGTGGACAAGTGAATGTGAGGAGAGTTTTCAAGAACTAAAAGTTCGATTAACTTCAGCACATATTTTAACTATTCCTGAGGGGAGTGGGGGATTTGTGATTTATAGTGATGCTTCACATAAAGGCTTGGGCTGTGTATTAATGCAATATGGAAAAGTAGTGGCATATGCATCCAGACCGTTGAAAGAATATGAGAAAAAGTTATCAAATTCATGACTTGGAGCTGGCTACAATAGTATTCGCTTTAAAAATGTGGAGGCATTATCTATATGATGAGCAATTCGAAATATTCACGGATCATAAGAGCTTGAAATACCTCTTCTCTCAGAAGGATTTAAATATGCGGTAGATAAAATAGATGGATTTCTTAAAATATTATGATTGTACAATCCATTATCATTCAGGAAAAGTTAACGTTGTGGCCGACGCTCTAAGTAGAAAATCTACGGGAGTCTTAGCTCATCTAATGATCCAAGAAATGAGATTGTTAGAGGAAATAGTGGATTGGCATCCGACTCCGTCCATTAATGGTGTGATAAGTATGATTGCCAACATTAAGGCAGAACCTCATTAATCCAACAGATTCGATCGGAACAAAAGAAAGACCCTCAGCTTATAAAAATTGTAGAAGAGGTGAAGCTGGGAAAGAGAGACAAATTCTCTATATGTAGTAAGGATTTGCTAAGATTCAAAGGTCAGGTTTGTGTTTCGAATGATGAGAGTGTGAAGAAAGTTATCTTGGAGGAAGCACATCACTCTCGTTATACGATACATCCCGAAAGTATTAAAATGTATTAGGACCTGAAGAAAACCTTTTGGTGGAATAATATGAAAAAAGTGGTAGCGTTATTTGTGTCTAAGTGCCTAACATGCCAACAAGTAAAAGCTAAGCATCAAAGGCTTGTTGGGTTGTTGCAGTCTTTACCCGTGCCAGAGTGAAAGTGGGAGCACATCTCTAAGGATTTTGTCTCTGGCTTGCCTAGAACAAATTCAAGACATGATAACATTTGGGTCATTATGGACCGGCTGACCAAAGCTGCCCACTTTCTACCGATTTGCACGACATACACTCTTGATCGACTGGCCCAGTTGTACATTAAGGAAATAGTGCAGTTGCATGGAGTTTCGGTTAGTATTGTATCGGACAGGGATACTCGGTTTACTTCTAAATTTTGGGCTAGGCTGCAGTCAGCCATGGGGACGAGATTCTCCTTTAACACTGCCTTTCACCCCCAAACTGATGGACAATCAGAGAGAACCATCCAAACCTTAGAAGATATGCTGAAGGCCTGTGCCATTGACTTTACAAGAAGCTGGGATGACCATTTACCCCTGATTGAGTTTGCTTATAATAATAGCTATCAAGTATTCAGATGGCACCATACAAAGCCCTGTATGGAAGGAAATGCAGGTCACCTATTTGTTGGGACAAGGTTGGTGAAAAAATGCTTTTGGAGCAAAAAATTGTCCAGGTAAGCACAGATAAGATAACAATAATTCGAGAAAAGCTCAAGACAGCTCAGAGTCGGCAAAAAATTTATGCCGATAACCGAAGGAGAGATCTTGAATTTGACAAAGGTGATCGAGTTTTCCTAAAAATCTCACCAATAAAAGGCATTATGAGATTTGGCAAAAAAGGAAAGCTGAGCCCATGTTACATCGGACCATTTGAAATCCTGAAAAGAATCGAAGGTGTCGCTTATAGACTTGCCTTACCACCCAAATTGGCAAGTGTCAATAATGTCTTCCATGTATCATCACTACGAAAATATCAGCCCGACCACTCCCATATCTAGTAATATGAACCTTTATCGATCAGGAAAGACCTATCTTTCATTGAGCAGCCAATTTTGATCTTGTATAGAAGGGTACAAGTGTTGCGCAACAAGGAGATTCATTTGGTTCGTATATTATGGCAGTACCATTCAAGAGAGGAGTCGACTTGGGAACGAGAAGACGATATCAGAGAAAAATATCCTAATATTTTTCAGTAATCAGGTACGCAAATTTAGAGGACTAAATTTCTTTAAGAGGGGACGAATGTAACAATCCGAAACTTCAACAAAAAAAAAAAGAAAAAATTTTTAATAAGTGATGGTTCATATGAGCATGATGGTCCTTAGGGGCCATCACTACTTTCGAAAGCTTTTGGTTTACGTTTTTGCTGCCTTGCCACGTTCTTTAGTGGATGTGGGCTTTAAACGTTCTGGAGTAATATAATTGTTACACCTCATGTATGAGGTGTAACTTAAGAAAATAATATAATAAGGTATGTTAAGAATTTAAATAGGAGAGGCGAGGACTTCCACCCTAGAAAATTTTTGAGATCTTTCTCTCTCTAGTCGAAACGCAGTGAGCTCTTTCTCTCTTTAGCCGAATTTTTATCAGAAGCTCCCTCTCAAATATTTTAGGTAAGTGACTTCATTATCTTGAAAAATAATCCGTTCTTTTTAAAAATGAAATGAAATAATTATTTCTGCATATTATCATGAATTTTAGGCGCGATAAATTTTATGTGCAAGCGACCTCATTATTTTGAAAAATAATCTTTTTAATAAAATTATGATATTAGAAATTTAAAATGCTGTAAATTCTTAGAAATAAATTTATTAATTTATTTTTCTCGTCTATTGTTAGAAAATTTTAGATACTGTAAAATTATTAGAAGTAAATGTGATATTTCTGTTTTTAGTAAAATTGTGAGATTTCATTCTACTGTTTATGAATATTTAGACATTGTAAAATTCATGTGCAAATGACTGTCTCATTATTTGAAAACTGATATTTTTGCATTTGATTATATTATTGTCTGTGAAATGTTTATTTGCGAATTAACATCCCATAAATTGTGATAATTCTGTATTCTTGATTTTCTATAAGAATTTTTCTATACATATTAGATTGGCAATTATGCTAAAATATCTTTACGAACTGCTATCTTCTAAATTTGAGCCCAAAATAAATTTGAGCCAAAAATGTTTGAGCCCAAAATAAATTTGAGCCCAAAATATTTGATTGGTTATGTTTGCTATGTTATTGAAAGTGACTGTTATTAATGGTTTTAGTGAAATTCATATTATTAATTTCAGTGATATGTTGAGTACATGATATTGCTGCATTCGAATAGTAAAAGAGATTTAGAAATACTTTAAGTGTGCAAGTGGACTTATCCGGTTCGTTGATAAGGTAAAAGTGGACCTATCCGGTACACGGGTAGGGATTAAGTAGACTCATCCGGTACGCCGGTGAGGTATAAGTTGACCAGCAGGGATTAAGTGGACCTATCTGGGATGCCCATAGGGATTAAGTGGACCCATCAGGACGCTGATGGGGTATATAGGTGACCTACTTGGGACGTCAGTAGGGTATTTTGTGAAATCTTTTGAATTAGGCACTGCCGTTAAAATGTTATATGCATTTCAATTATTCGAATTATACTTAAGTATGCATTTTTGAAATTGAAACTGTTGATGCATTTCTGTTAATAGATCTTCTTTTTGAAAAAATTGATATCTTTTAACCATGATTATTTTGAGGATTATGATGATCACTTACTGAGTAGTCAAACTCATCAAATTATGGTAAACATTTTTTCAGGATACTGTGGTTTCATTTTGAGTGCTCGTCAGGATCAACTTTGGAAGATATTATAGTTGTGCTTAAACTTTCTTTTGTTACTTTGTAAGAATTTTCCACTGTAAATTTCTCCTATCAAGAGATGTATATATGTTTTGACTGTCACATCTTAAGAATATTAGTATTGTAAATTCTTGGGGCGTGACACTTGACTTCACAAAATTAATTAATGTTTTTTTACTGATATTTAAGTTCCATCTTCCTTCCTTACTTCTATATTGCAATCTCGTACAAACTATTTCCTTTTTTTTAAATTTATTTACACCATGCATTTTGAATTTGAGTTGGATCCCCCTTTTTGACACCCATCTTAGATGTTTGATGGTCAGGGGGCACATGCGTCCCTTGACTTACCAAATATTTTTTATATGTTATTTTTATTTTTTTATTGGACCAAGTTTTTACCCACCCCCGACTCAATACTATTTTCATGCGGGCTCCTTTGAACACCCAATTTTTGTATCGATCTTGAATCCAAATTTATAGTGCTCGATGATCTACACTATGATGATCATGAATATAAAAAATAAAAAATAAAAATATTTCAAAAGATTTAAAATTATTTTTATTAGAATATTTTCCTATCCATTGGATAGGAATCTTTAGTTGTGGATGTTCATCTTAAAGATGGACATTTGTGATTATGCGGGCTAGTGAGCACTCACAAAATACTTTTCTAGGAAATCAAAATCAACTCTTTTCATATTTATGATTCTTCATCTAATAATAACAAAGTCTATCTACAAAATCTAGAGGAAGGAAACAAATCCTTCTAAAGCTCTAACATGTAAAATAGATGGCCTATTTTAAGTTAGTTAAAAAATATTTTCTAAGTTGTATTTTTACATTTTATTCGTTTGTGATCGTTGACCAAAACAAAAAAGAGTATATGTTTGAAAAACATGGTCAAACAAATAGTGCAAGCATGGTTTTTTTAGATTGTTTCATTATATTATGATAAAACCATTGCATAGAATCAATCAACCATTTCATGCAATGGTTGTATCGTAATATAAGGAAACCACACATCTAGAAAGCTATATTTGTACCATTTAATGACCCAAAAAATTGCACATACGTATTCCTCATACCAATAGTCAATTTAAAAAAAAAAAAAAAATCAATTTACATCATAGATATGGTTAAAATGAGTCCCCTCAAACAATGAATCTAGAATATCCAATTGGTGAATTTCAAGATCTAGGCATTTACGAACTCAAAACTATTTTTTTAGTTTTCAATATGGTTCATCTAATGATAACATAGCTATCTAAGACAAAAGGAAATGGGAAAAATCTTCATAAGTTTTGGATCTAAGATCTTAACAAACTAGAAGGCTTATATTAATCGGGCTAAAAAGTTATTTTCCAGGTGTGTATTCAAATTTTGTTTTTATGTGATTATTCATTGGAATAAAATAGTGTATATTTAATATGGGATTGTCTACAAAGACACCATTTATCTTTCGTACATAGAGGTCATAATCATTCCTACTCATTAGATATCAAATATGATGGCTTGGGGTGAGTTACGAAGTTCGAGAATTTCTTTTTTGGAAAAATTTCGTATAGAACCCTTATTCCTTGTATTATTTCATAGTAGACCTTCCGTCCGCTTTTCTTCCAAGCAGCATAAGAAAACCCCTAAAGATTTCACCATACACCCTCATCTCTTATCTCCCTCTTTTATTGATTTTTGATCATAAAAATTAGCCCCAATAAAGTTTTTTATACCATTTCAACTCTAAAACGTTTTTAATGGGTAGAAAGAGAAAAAGAGGGTTAAATTTTTTTTAGGATGAAATGATAAAAAAAATATTTGTTGGGGCTAATTTTTATGGTCAAAAGTCAATAGAAGATGGAGATAAGAGATAAGGGGGTACGGTGAAATTCTTAGGGATTTTCTTGAAAGAAAACGGAAAGAGGGTCTACTATGAAATAATATGAGGAATTAGGGTTCTATACGAAATTTTTCCTTTTTTTTTTGGGAACTTTGTGTCCATTAAGTGATACCCTTACAACTATCCATTTTGAAATTTAAAGGAAAAGAATGATTGTGACAACCATGTACAAAAGATAAATGGTCTCTTTCTAGACAATCCCATCATATAATTAGAATTACAATTGTAGTTATATTATTTAGATTAGATTATAAATACTGAATTTCAAATCAGATTATAAAGTCCTAAAAATTATGCATCTTGAAACATATTATATAAGGTGTCTATTTTAAGAATTTTTTAAGTATTTTTAGATTTGCTCAATCTAAACCACTAGTCGACTTTAAATTTTATAGTTTGGTTTGAAAATAAAAGTCTAGGTCATTGAAAGGGTTTTTTATTTTTTTTATCAAAACTACATCTTTTACGAAGATTTATATGCGCGCCTTACTTTGATTGTTTAAAGTTTACACCCTATACAAACCACACCCTATTACTACTATGTGTATGATAAAAACAAAAGAAAATTTATTAGTATTTATAATCATATAATATGTGATTATCTTTGAAATGCCCACATCCATGTTGATCCTGTCCTATGTAACAGACCATACAGACCATCATACCCTTAGACAGCCGGAATCAACTCTTGCATGTGCCGATGATGGGCAATGACAGTTTAGATTTAGATTTAAAGGTCACTTTGTCTCAAGAAATTGTAATTGTAATGATTCTCAGTTTTGCGAGTTTCTTTTTAATGAGCCATAGTTTCTTTTAGAATATAGCTAGTTTTCTCTTATTCAAAATCTAGTTAACAAACATATTTTTTTGTTGCATTCGTTTTTCTGATTATTTATTTCAGGCATGGACCAATTGTAGGCTTCATCCGGTACGACATCGGGTGATGCATAAGGGATACGAGGACAGATATTCTTGTGGGATATTTTCATTCCCAATTCCAAATGTATAGATTGAGGCCCCCCAAGAGCTCGTGGACGAAAATCACCCTAAGCTTTTTAAACCCTTCGACACTCATGCATACTATAAGTTCTACTACTTCCACAGGGCAAATCAGAAGGAGTATGGCCTCAAGGAATTTGCAGGCATCTAGACACACTCTCAATTATGATTTGCTTAGACACTTTTCTTTGGTTCCAATGTCTATGGCACTGATGGTGGTTGTTTTACGTCTTGTTTTCTTCGTAATTGTGAGCTATCAATATTATTAAATCAGTTTATGTAGTCGATCAACCCACTGCCACTTTCAGCTTTACTATCAGTGATATACTAGTGGTCACTGTTTACATGCAATTCTAAGACTGACCGGACTGATCTGATCCGTCAGAGGTTGTGTCCAAACTCATATATCAAAAGTCAAAATATGAATTTAAACAAACCCATTCCTTACGAATTTTTCGGCCGAGGTCAACGTAGGTTGTGTAGTATCCCAAAGAATCAGAAATAAAGGTAAAACAAGAAGAAAATAAAAACTAAACAAGAATAATAGATCTACAACGAAAATAAAGATGCATGCAAGAAAACAATGAGAAATTATAAAGAAAACTAAAACAAAAGGAAAAAAAAAGAAAAAAACACCAGCAGCTAGAGTTGGCCCTTGATCAGATGGTGAAGATAAACTCCTTATTCCTTGATCTTCAACATTGATGACCTTGAATGGATGTTCTTTGGGAAAGATAGTGATTCCTAAGAATTTACATCTAGGGCTATTGATTGAAAAGGTTTGTTTATATTTATGTTTCCGCAGAATTGGAGTTCCTATATCTAGGGCTTCATAGTTCTAGGCCTAGGGTTTGAAAGCTGGAGCATTCTAAGACTATGAATCGTAGTTAGGGTTTCTATTCACTAGTAAGTCCTCCAAATTGGCTCGAAAAACATCAATTTATAGGCTAAAATCATCCCAAAAACAAGACAGCGGTTAATTAGGACACAATGAAGGCTGACAAATATCAACAACACAATAAGCGTCGTTGAACTCTCTGTGTCTAGAAACATGATATGAATCTATAGTCACCCTTTTCCTAGTTGAGGGAATTCCAAAAAACCAAAAGCCCTGAAATTGTTGGTACCATGATCTAGTCACTTTTGCGAACTTAAAACCTACACTTTGGAACCATCTAGTACCTCAAGTTCATCATCCTAAGCATCCTTAAACCTAAGAAACATCAGAAACATACATATACAATTCTGAAACCCATAACTTTGAAAATTGATATCCTAAAGTCCATGGCTTTTCAATCCCAAAAAAATTAGTCAAATTAGTCCAATTTGGATATAAACTTGTACGAAGACCTAATAATCTTTCCAATGGTTCAAGGATCACTCAAATTCAATATATGGTTTGGATGTTATGACCATAACAAGATTGTTTCCAAAATTGTGAAAATCTTAATTTTTATTTGATTTAGTAGATTATAATGAAATTCTAAATGATCCAAATTAGTGTAGCATAATTATAAGATGGAAAGGTATACGAGAAGAATATTTGTGTTTGGTACAAGTAGTTTACATTCACATCTCATTAAGTACGAATTTGACAACAATGGGGTATTTATTGATTTTTCAAACTTTGTGACAAACCCGGAACCATCCAATTTCACATCTAATAACTCGGAATGATCACCCCATCTTCTACTGGAAGTCAACAACCACTATTTTGCAATATAAAATCCTCAATTCACACACATTGAATTTGAATAAGTAGGGCAAGTTTTGGTGTTACCATGCACTATATCAAGGCTGTGGCAAAAATTATGTATCCAGATATTTTGTCTAGATTTGTTCCAAAGCTTTTTTGGGTTGAAGCAGTTCGCACCACTGCCCACCTAATAAAAGTTATGTCTTCTTCGGTCTTATCTGAGTGCTCACCTTTTGAGAGGCTTTTTTTCACCCCCATGATTACTCTAGCCTTCGTGTTTTTTATTGTACTTGCTTTTTTGTTGCCTGCATCTGAGCGAGATAAATTATCCCCCAAAGCTATGAAGTGTTGTTTTTGGGATATCCTGATTATCAAAAAGGGTATAGGTGCTACAATCCATAAACAAAGAGACTTCGAATATCTAGACATGTTGTATTATGTGAGCACATGCTTTCTTTCTGATTTTGCTTTTCTTATTCCTTTTCTGATAATGATTCATCACCTTCTGCACCTTAGTCTTCAGATTCTATCTCTGAAACAAATTCCCAGGAGGTACACCATTATGTTGCTACTCTAGATCCCAGTCAAGCACCTGCACTTGCTGATCGTGTACATATGCCTCTTGTGCACCATAGTACACGTATCTCTGTTCTGCCTTCTCGATGTTTCTATTCTTATTCCTTTTCTGATAATGATTCATACCTTCTGCACCTTAGTCTTCAAATTCTATCTCTGAAACAAATTCCTTGGAGTTAGACCATTATGTTGCTACTCCAGATCCCAATCAAGCACCTGCACTTGCTGATCATGTACATATGCCTCTTGTGTGCCATAGTACACGTATCTTTGTTCTGCCTTCTCGATTTGTTGATTATAAAACGTATTTACCTCGGCGTCAAGCCTTTCTTGCCTCCATTCAATTTTATTTTAAAACACAAACCCACAAACAAGCTGCTAACTAAGTAGAATGGCAGCAAACAATGGCAGAAGAACTAAATGCCTTTGATTGGATGCACGCTTAGGATCTAGTCCCTCTTTCAATAGGAAACACTGCACAGAACAAGATACTATAATTTTACAAGGTCTAAGCTTCCATTATCATCTAACCCTTCACAAACCACTGACGATGTAGAAAAATGGGCAAGGGCTCGTCATCCCCCCTGAATTACCCAAAAAAAAAAAAAATGGTACTGAAAATTCACAAAAATAGCATATCCGTGCCCTGTGACTGGTGCTGTAAAGTCCGGCTTTTGTTTTTCTACTTAAACCACAAAACTCGGCATGAGGCCTATCTTTCAAGCCGCAGGTTCTGGCTTATGCCAATCAGTTACATGTAAGTTCAGGAAATATGTACCAATTTCTTAAAATTGAGCAAACCCAATAGAAAATGCTTAAAAAATTGTATATTTTAACTCAATTATGGTCAAATAAACCTCAGAGATGGTACAATAAGTGACGTGTCCAAGCCACCGCTGCAGGCTAAAACCACTTTATTAAGATTCCCATGCAATCCTGTCCTCTTGAGAGTCACATGTGTTTGTCTCATCACTAGTCACTGCCATCTTAATCATCTTAATAACTGCATTAAAACATAGAAGAACAGTTAAGCACTAAATGTGTATAACAATATATTTAAAAAATTTATTTTCAAAATTTTTAAGTATGTATAGATCTGTTCAAATTGTATTAAATTTTTAATATTAAATTTAATAATTAAAAAAAAAGATAGATTTTGAAGGCATCATCAGTTTTTGACGTTAAAACAATTTTTCGAGACAAAAATGTAGAGGTGCAACTTACTTCTGCGCACAAGGACATGGTCCCTATTGATCCACCTCCATGAATACTGACGCATAAATCAATCAAAAGTCAAATCCCAACCTAACGACTTCTTGTTTGTTTCAAATTCTTCATGATTAAACCATCTATCGAAGCCCGATTAAATTTTCTTGACAAAGTCAAAAGTTTGAAGTGATCGAACCACAAAATCTTTGGATTTTTCACAATCCAACTTCGTAGTTGAGATCCAACACATTCTTTGAATTTCAATAAAGAATTTCTTTGAGGATTTTGATCTAGAAAGAGTTAGGATCTATCCAAACTGGGTACTTAATTTGTTTAGCGACATGTATATAACTTTTAATTTTTTTTCTCTTAGATCATAATTTTTAGGAGGAATTTTAAGAATACAAGCTGTTTATTATAATGTATTGTATGTTTTTTTGTTTCTAATATTGGGTTGCGTTAAGTGGGGTTTAGATAATATTTTAGCAATATTTTTATTTAGTTTAATTTTTTTATCTCTATGTAGGGTTTTTGTTAAAAATTTAAAAAATATCCTATATTTATTGTAAATATATTGTCAACTGACTTCTCTTTTCTAGGTTTTATTAGGTGGGTTTTAGAATAATAATTACATTAATTTAAACATAATAATACATTTACGTCTAGCTATTGGTTATAGGCACGCTTGGACAAGACTGGTACTAGGATGGGTGAACTCTAAGGAAGTCCTTGTGTTGTACTTCGAGTGGGGCCATGTCATCCCCACTGATTTCCCCTTATTATATATATATATATATATATATATATATATATTCGCTGCGAGAAGCTTTTGTATCTTATATTCATTATTTTCAAAATAGTAGCCTCATACATGACATCTTTTTATTTTCATTTTATTTGTAAGTTCTATTTGCCTTACTTCACTGGCGGGACTAGACAAAACATAATAGGAGGCCTAAACTTCTATGTAATATGAAAATTTTATGGTCACCTTAAGGCAAAGAGGTGACCTTGTGCCTGTTTGCCGCTGAAGGTAAGGAAGTAGATATTACAGTGGCCGCTATTTAAATATATTATTAATATTTTATGGATTTCGAGATTTACTACATCTTATTACATTGTGAAATGATTGTGGGACACTTAGAAAGAAACTGCATTTTCGTTATTCACATCTTTTCAATAATTTAATCAAAATATGCTACATATTTTTTCAAAGTTTTCCATAAATCCACTTATTTTCATTTTTAGAATTGTATGCAATCAGACTATTTACCTTTGATACAAGGATGTCACAATTAGTTATAACCATCCCATGTGAAATTTGATAGCTTGGGTATGTCACAAAGTTCAAGAAATTTTTGTTTGGAGTTTGAGCTTGGTCAATGGATTAAATACAACCATCTAATTTCACATTCAATGGTCAATATCAATTGTGACAAATTTGTACCAAAGATAAATGGTCTCATTATATACTTTTCCTTGTTCAAAATCTCTTTAATTATGCTTTCTGGCTCAATGAGGCCAAAATTGGCCGAACCTATCCAACTTGGCTGGTTCACTTAGTCGACTGGGACCTACTAGATGACCTATTAACCTATAAACAATTTTTTAAACATTGGTTTAGATAATCGTTCCATATCGAATACATGGGCAAAGCAAAATTTAAGCCCATGGGTAAAATGATAAGGGAAATATTAAAACATGGGTGCAGTTGGAATACAGACACTTCTGTAGGTGTAGAGGTACGGTGCCCTTCAAATTTTATCATGGTATATAAATTTGATGTAAAATATTATTAGGATTATCCCAAGATCTATTTTTATATCTAATTATAAAATTTTAAATTTAAAACATGGTTAAAATCAAGTATATCTATAAATATAAGAAAATCTTGAAAATGGATTATACGTTGTAAAGTGCACTATTTTTTAGACTTAAAATCTTTTATTTTACGTAGTCATACATCTCGATGTCGAGATGATCAATCAAAAGGTTTTTCAATATTAAAACTACATTTTCCGATGGATTTTTGAGGGGCATCCGTAGTTCTACATTATACGGTAGCATCCTTATAAACTTTTTCCTTAAAAACATTATGCGACATAATGTGTAACTATTGTTTTAGAAAGCAGTCCATTCCAGAATAACTATCTTGAAACAAAAGTCTTCCTGATATGAAACATTGATATTGCAGAAATCATAAAAGAGAGTTTTTCTCAAAACAACTGAGAATTCAAAGGCTGATGAGAGACGGAGAGACTCAATAAATCTTCGAGACAAAGGAAAGTAGTTGGGGATCAAATTCGAGCCTCGCAATCTCGGTCTCAGGTAAACTGATCCAAGCTTCAATGCCATCTCCAGACTTGGTATCCATGAGAACCACTATGTTCTTATAGAATCGGAAGTTCATGGCCACCCATTCCGGCCTTCCCCAACCAAAATCCATTTCATAAATCCCCAACCTACACCAACTAGTGAATTGGAGCATGTTCTCGATCCCATTGACCCGTGGACTTTGCAACTCCAAATCTCCCTCTTCGTTTCTCTCATCAACTACTCTCATGAGTCGATGAGTAAAAAAGGATTAGAGGAACATAGATATTTGGCATTAAGTGGTCTACCAAGGAGAGGTTCAAGCGATGCAGGTGAGGAGTGGCAGAGGATGGCTTGATGATGTGGGATCTAAGAACATTGACCTTTAACATCTTTGCTAAGGGGAGCTTTTGATTCATAAACATTCACATATGTATATATACTATTGAGTTGACAAGAATCATATGTATATATATATATATATATATAATGGAACCAGCGTCTCTAAAATAGTGTAAGATTATGGGGGAGATCAGCTGGCTAATGTTTAGCCCGATTAATGCTGCCCTTTTGGTGCAAGCACGCTCCATAACCAAAAAAAATAGTGACGAAAGGGGCTCGGCTCGTGGTGATAGGATTCCCACACCGAGTTACCACATCGTGGTATCTATGTTGATTGCTAATACCCCAATTTAACACGTTCAAAATGCGACTCCCTATTGGGCTTGTCTTTTCTACTGAATTACCCAAAACAAACAAATAGTGTAAAATAATAGGGGATTTTAACTGGAGTACAAAACACATACACTTTCTCTATCAAAATACCTACTTAGAAGTACTTTTTTTAGGATGAGTTTTGACAATCTCAAACTTTAAAATCTGCTTGTTGTATAAGTATGTTCTTACAAAACGAATCTTGAGTTCTTAAAAACACAGTGCAATATCTTCGAAATTTTAATTCTTAAACACCAGATCGTCTATAATTTGAAAGGTTAATGTTCAATCTTAGGACATTATTTTTGTCTACCAGAAGTAGTGTATAGAATATTGTTTTGGAAAGTACACAAAGAGGCCATTACTTTTAATATAGGGAGGTCACAATCACTTTTATCCATCAGATTTCAAATCGGGTGGTTGTGTGTGTGTCATTGACAAAACTCAAAATTCAAAAAAAGTAAGGCCATCAAATTTTAATTCAGTCATTCTTCTTGTACTCGAGTCTCACTTTGACTCAAGCATTAAGAAGGAGCCAACTACGGGGTTCACCTCCAAAGAACAATACAAAATCATAAATGAAAAAGATAATCGAAATAGAGTGGGGTGAACAATCACCCCTCACAATAGCCAAATAGGGTATTCACGCGTCATACTTCCAAAGGAATTAACGTAGAATGAATACCATAAATTATTCCATTAATGGGGAAAGCCTATTGAGTTTATCCATCCCAACCAAAGATTGAGGGATTAGGAAACCGAGAGTGATTCATAATAAGAAAATCAAGGTCCAAGTGGAGTAGTTCAAAAGAAAAATCAAATAGAATTCAATGATCATTGTCAAAGAGATATTGGATGCCAACCTGAGGCAAGGAAAATCTGCGGGTAACCAATAATAGAACCTTCAAGCCTCTTGAAGAAAGAAAAGATGATCGAATTCCTACATAGTCATTGGACGAAGTACCACAAAAGAAAAACAAAAAAAAAGAGCACCACCGACTCATTTACTTCGCCTCTTCCTTCGTCATCTTCATCTTCATCTTCTTCTTCTCAAATAAAAAATAAAAATCTGCTAGGTTGAAAATCTGAATGGAACCCCAAGCGTTGAGAAAAAATATCACCGGGCTTAATACCTAAAAGGAAAAACAGGGCGATAAAACAAAAAAAAAATTCCGAAAAGAACCCCAAGTGTTGGAAAAAAAGCTACGGAGCTGAATAGCCAAAAGGGAGCCCGGGACAATGAAAAAAAAAAGTTATATCTCTTTTCCATCTCTTCTTTAAAGTCTTTTTTCTCTCTAAACATCTTTTCATCCCTTTTCTTGAGTCCAAATGGTGGCAAAAGAAAAATCAATGAGCATTAGCCTTATAGAATATAGTGAGGGACCTTGATCATCTGGACTTGGAAAAGTAAGTGGGGAGGAACCAAACTGCAAATCCAAATAAATTTTGAGTACTCAGGGGCAATATCTTGTATTAATTGAGACATTGGTTTACTCGACAACTTCATAGAATTCTCCTTCGAATTGAACTATAAGAGCCATGGTTGGAACATAAAGGAATACTTGATGATTCCTTGTTCCAAAGACCCAATCAAGAACCCAACAAGCTCATGTCTTCGAAAAAAATAGTAATAAAGAAAATGGGCAACACAGTGTTGGACAAGCTCACTGCAGCAATATAGGATAAGTGAGGATAAATACACATACTTAAGGTCCATTAATAATTGGACAACTGACAGATCTACCGCTTAGACCGCAACACATCATTACAACTATAATCCCGCAAAATAAGAAACTCAATATAGGAAAATCAATATTTTGTAATCCACAAATAGGAAATTTAATATGTTACTACTATAATCGTCAACATGTGGGTATAATTGATGAATGTCGGGTTTCTTAAGAGTTCAGCTGATTATAAAAAAGGGATCTTTAGGTACAATAGTTGTACTCATTTATGTTAATGATATTATCATTACAGATAATATTTAAGAAAGAATCATGAAACTTAAAAATTATCTTCACAAGAAATTTGACATCAAGGACCTTGGTCAACTAAAGTATTTTCTCGACATTAAAGTAGCACAATAAAAAGATGGGCTCTTCATTTCTCAAAAGAAATATGTCCTATACCTGTTGAAAGAAACTGATAAACGGGGAGTCAAACTCGTTAACCTCCCTGTTGATATTAATTGCAAGTATAATTCAACAAATGGTAATCTCTTGAAGATGTGGGTTGCTTTCAGAGACTTCTAGGCAGAATGATTTATTTGATTGTGACACGACAAGATATAATGTATGTAGTTAGCCTTGTGTGCCAATTTATGCGTGCTCCTAGATCATATCATATAGTGGTTGTCAATAGGATTATCATATATCTTAAATTGTCACCCGACATAATCATTTAGATGAAACAGAATGTCCACATTAATATGACTAGTTATTCTGATGCTGACATGGCAGGTAGTCCAATTGACAGGAGGCCTACTACTGGCCATTTGTATATTGATCAAAGAAACCTTAATGAATTTGAAAAGAAAAAAGAAAACTTAATTTCTTTGAAAAGAAAAAAAAATATATAGTTGCTGTATCCCGTGCAGAGGCTGAATACAGAGCTATGACTTCAACTATAAGTGAATTAATATGGCTAAAATCACTATTTTGAGATATGAGGTTCCCAACGGTCAATCTAATGGAGATGTTATGTAATAATCACCTCCAATCCAGTCTTTAATGAAAGAACCAAGCATATAGAAGTTGACTTACACTTTGTGAGAGAAAATATTTAGTGAAAAAGTATTAGCACTCTTTATGTTCGAATTGAAGACCAATTTGCAGACATGTTTACCAAAGCTATTGCAAGTGCAAAAGTCCATCAACTACTGTCCAAGTTGGGCATCATAGATATACCCACCAATTTGAAGGGGAGTGTTGACGGTAATACCAGCAAGATATTAAGTTTCCAATCTTGTGGATTACAATATATTGAGTTTCTTATTTTGTTTCATAGTTGTAATGAGATTTGTTTTCTAAAAGACATGATTCATAACTTTATAGATCTATGGTAAACCAGAGTAATCCTACGAATGAGAAACTGATTTATCCTCCATGGAGGTAGGCACCATTAATGAACCATGTATATGTCTTGTTGATATTTTTCTCTCTCGCTTGTGATTAATTCTTTTATTGCAAAATATACAGCCTCCCTCTTAGACTGCTTCCAACTTCTCCTTGAGATGACTAACACGTTCTTGAATTTTAGCTATGAGGCAACCTGCCATGGCCATGGTACTGCATTGTGATACCATTTATCATGCATTGTGATACCATTTATCATGAGGACAGTTTTTCATGATCAAATCCGTACGAATCTTGCGAAAGTCGAATTTGGAGCAGGGAATGGAGAACTTCCATAAAAAGCGTAACATATAAAAAAAAAAGTCCAAACTCATTTATTTATTTTAAGGGTAAATCAGTAGAAGGCCTCTTACCCATATTTTGCATTAATCGATAAAATTAATTGATTACCCGGGTTTATTAGAATCGCACAAAACCGTTCATATCAGTTATCGTGTAGGCAATGGGTTATAAAGCCTCGGGTATCCAAAGCCTACCCAGGGCAAATATAGAGCGTACAGGCTGACTTGCTGGAGTTAGCATGAGACCCAGGCAGATACCGATGTGTTTCAAACTTACTGAGGCGATTCTACATCGAATCGGCAAAACAAGCGTTCTTGGCATAACTGCCATAATCGTGTAACAAACCAAAACATATGTAATGTCTAGGATAACCTTATTTTAACTTTCTGGTACAAGGCCCGTTTTTAATCCCAGCATACATATTGATTTTCGATGGCCAGCTAAAGCACCATTTGGCCCCTTATTTTTCTCTCGATTCTATAATCGTAGTTTAGGAAACAAAGACTCAACCATGGGGCTCGGCCCTAGGCCGAGACGAGTAACTCAGACTACGTTACTTTGCCTATGTCGGATCAACTCAAACCAAGCCAAAAAGGGTTAAAAAATATATATTAAACATCATTAAAAATTAAAAATATGTTTGAAGTGAAATTAAACAAAACACATTTAAATGAGGTAAAAAAAGTAGTCATATTTTGAAAAATATCAATTTGTGACAGGGGTACTTGAAAAATAATCCAAAAAGAAAGGAAAATGTAAAAAGAAAGATTATTGGCCAAAAAAAACATATTCCAACTAGATTTCTTGTTTTTTGGGTTATTTTCTATTTTATTTTCTTTCAGATCCCTGAGTCCGCCATCCAACTCGGTTGACTCGGACACACCAAGGTCGCCAAGGCAGATTCATCCAGGGAGCCCGCATTGGATTGCCCGAAGTATCTGCCACTGTATGACATACCATTCTCATGCACTAGAGAAAGTCTTCTAAGCAAGTCTTCTACGGGTATTGATGAAATAAGAAAACCCTCAATGAGGGAATCCTGCGATTCATATCATGTGGAGTTTGCATCCATGTCATGTTCATGTGAAGAAAGTAAATTTGCATTTGAGCGGTGATAATTTATTTGCTAAGTTAGGGTGGAAAAATATTAAAAATTAAAAATAAACAATTTGAATACCACACCCGGGCGCAAAGGCCGGAAGGTTTGCTCTTCCTTTTTTTTACAAAGGTTTGCTCTTCAACGGTTAATATACCAGTTGAAGAGGTCACATTTACAAAACTTAGATTCCTAGAAGTACTCCTGCATTGGATTTTACCACACGGAGAGAACAAAATCCTTGTGCTTTTAATTGAGGGAAAGGATTATATAAAGATGAGGCCCTAAACAATCAAATTAAGTTGCATCTCAAAAACTTATTAGAATAGAAGAGGTTATTTCAATGCTGAAAAGCCCTCAAATTTGATAGCCTCTAACTCAAGATTTGACATAAGAAAATGTAGATTTTAAGTCTTAGAAATAATGCATCGTGTAATGCATTATCTAGACCGTCAATTTTTAAGTGGTCAGATATCTGCTCAAGCTACACTATTTTTAAGTAATTAAATTTTGTTATTAGAGATGAAGATAAATTTTCACGCTATCATAAAAATTGATGATACTGAATCAAAATATTTCGATACTATTTAAATGAGCGACTTAATTTTATTGTCTAGGACCCCAATCTTATGCAAACCGCACCTTTTATTGAGTATGCCTCTTATGAGTGCAATAGCTCCAAATAATTCATAAAATAAAAAAGGATGAGGTTTTTATACTTTCTTGGCTTTATTGTAACAAAATAAAACCTCAAATCCTCATCCAAAAAGCACTTTCAGAACCGTAATTCTCAACGATGGCTCTAAAATCAATATTCAATACCGACAATGAAATTCTAAATTTAAAAAGCGGTACAAATCATTCTGACCTTTGAAAACTTATTTTTTGGGCGAAATGGAGAATCTAGATAATTTATTATAATAACTATATTTTTAGAGCTTGAAACTTTTTTTTTACCACCATAATATTCAAGCCAAGATGATTGATGTATATGTTTTCTAATGCTTGAATTACAATTTTTTATGGATGAGTTTTCTATAAGGTCTAGGCTTTATATAAACAAAATAATGCCTCACCTCAAATCCTTGTCCAGAAAGACTTTTAGCGACAAAAATATTTATGATAGCTCTAAAATCAATTTCCAACATCGAAATTAAAATTTGAAACTCAAAAACTTGTACAGATCTTGCCGATCTATGAACACTTATTTTTAACGAAAAACAGATGGCCTCGATAATGTGCTACAATATACACTATTTTTAGAGCTTGAAATCCAATTTGTTTTAACAACCATAATGTCCAAGTCGAGATAATCATTGTAAAGGTTTTCCAATGCTTGACTTGAAATTTTGAATGAATTATAAGGTGGGGATTTCTTATTTTGATACGTCTTCAGCCCTATCAAACTATTTTACAATTTTTATGTTACTTACCAAACCATTTTCCATTAAACAAAATGAAAAAAAAATGTACTTTGACCCATACAAGGTATGATCAAATTATGACATTATGAAATGGGCAAGCTTTCTATGCTTCCTCTACAACATAAAACTTGTATGCTTCCCCTTATCCAATCGTCCATTTTGAATGGAGGGCGAAGATTGCCCAATCATAATGCCATGTCTCTACTCTATTTTATTTTTATTTTTTTATAGAAAATATTTTGACATTAAATTTTGGGCATCCAACCCTCTATTAAACTCGCACATGTAAGAAGTATAAAAAAATATTCTCAATAAGATAAAATTACCAAAATATCCCTGAAAGTTTAAAAAGGTATTTTGGTAATTTTATTTTATTGAAAAGTTATCTTTAAATATTTTTTATAGGTGCGCCCCAATGAGAAGATGGCACGTACCAAATTTCATATTCATATAATTTTATTAAAAAATTAAAAATAAAATACTCTGATCTGTCGGATCTAAGATCAAACGATG
Organism: Amborella trichopoda; assembly: GCF_054954075.1. Taxonomy (NCBI): domain Eukaryota; kingdom Viridiplantae; phylum Streptophyta; class Magnoliopsida; order Amborellales; family Amborellaceae; genus Amborella; species Amborella trichopoda. Next base: position 44,226,849 of record NC_142341.1, on the reverse strand, counting down.
AATAACCCACTTGATCAATATTGAACGGCTAGATAACAAGAGAAGCATAGATCTATATGCTGTAGGGGAAGTATAATGAAACACTTCGCCAGTTTCATGGAACACTTTACAAGTCCAGAAGTGGAGTCATGTAGGACAGCTGGTGATAATATTGGCCCAATTTAGAAGGACATAACATGTGATCGGTTCATTCTCTACGGTATTGACCCACAATTTAACGTTATTTTGTAGGGAGTTGACGAGGGCGGCATTATATCTCACGAAGTCTGCGTGTATTAAAGATAGGGAAAAGTTTTTATGGAGCCGAGACTCTAAACAATTAAATTAGAACCTACTTCAAAAACATCTCTAAAAAAGGTTGTTTTGATACTCAAATTTATCATTTTGATACCAAGATGTATGGACATGAGAAAAAAATGAATTTCAACTTTTGAAAATAGTGTATTTTGTAATGCAGTTTTGGACTGTCAATTTTCAAGATTTTTAAGTTTTTATACATCTACTTGATCTACACTATTTTTGATGCTTTAAACTTTATAAATAGAAATAAAAATATATTTTAAAGCTATCACAAAGATTTCTAATATTGAAACCACATTCATGGATAAAGGTAGCTCTAATTTGATTGTTTAGAGACTAGGCTCTATACAAAGCTCACCTCATCGTATGAAGTCAGTCTCCTATTTGGACGGCTACACTTATAAAATAGGATGGGATTTCTGCATATGCACACTCCCACTAAAATTTATCCTAAGAATAGATTTTTAATCCAAAATTTTGGGATTCATGACCTACGTTAACATGACCATAAATATTAAATATTTGTACACCGTCTAATTTCATTTTAGCCACTTGGGTTCGGTACGCTCTTGAACCACGCAACAGACCATATAAAATTGAAGGAGTGCGGAAATGATGGAGAAAAGACTAATTAGGGAGCCTTGCTCTAGTGTACTTTTTTTTCTTTCTTTCTTTTTTTTCTTTTTTTTTAATAATTTTTTTTTTCTTTTAACAAACGCAATGATCTTTATTGATTGTGGAAAGTACATCAGAAAATAACAACTACGAGGGCAAAATAAGAATGTGATCAGTGTGAACCCTATTTTTAAGAATCTGCCATGTCATTGGCTTCGCTATAAACATGATGAAAAGCAACTACCTGACTCTGACAATATCCATCATTTCGAGCCAATACTTCTTTAAGAACAATAGATGACTCCCTTTTCCAGAGCACCCATTAATCACATTCAAAGAGTTTTCTTCTACCAGCCAACCTAAATTAGCACAACGATCCTTCAAAACCTTTTGCAATGTAATACCACTAACATCTCAGCACAATTTGCCGTAGCAATGCCATAAGGATCATAAAAGGAGAAAATTTCCATGCCTCTCGAGTCCCTTACCACTCCACCAAAACCAGTCAGGCCTGAATTAGCCATAGAACTCCTATCAAAATTAAGCTTAACACAACCATGAAGAGGAGGTATCCATCTCCCTAGAGGTCTACTTTTCAACAATGGCTGAAAAATCAGGGAGTGAAGGCTAAAGAGAATATCAGTTTTTGACACCCCAATACCTTATTTAGTATTGGATAACCAGAACCGCACATTAAGTGAAAACTTTTACCTAATACAAACAAGCTCTAAATGCATACCTTCAAACGTTCTCCTCTTCCTTTCCGGCCAAACTTCCCATAAAATTGATACCCTATAGATCTTCCAAATAATTACTGCTTTTTTTGGCAAAGTAGGAATTGATAGTTAATAAAAAATAATTGTATGCCGTTGCGGCAAAGTAAGAGGGCGCCCTACTAGTTGAAAATCCCATATCCACAAACTGAATGTGAATTTACAATGAATAAACATGTGGTCCCCACTCTCTTCATCGTCTTTGCACAAACTACATATATTGACAATATGCTTACCCCGTCTTCTCAAGTTACCTACTGTCAATAGTTTGTCCTGGCACATAGCCCAAAGGAAACATTGCATTTTATGAGGAATTCTCCACTTCCAAAATGAGTTGAGATTAGATTGCTCCCATCTCAATTTATCACGAAAAAAGATATGATAAACAAATCTCACCGAGAAGGCCCCATCAGATGTTAGCTCCCATACTACTTCATCTACTTGATTATGAGAAACATACACTTTAGACAACTCCTCCATAAGATTAGAAAATTATGTAATCAGCAAATCCGGTAATCTGTTATAAATGAACTGAATGTCCCAATTTACCCGCTGCATTTCACCCTCAAATAGCTCACAACCTTTCAAATTCTCCTTTACAGCCTTTTTGTAGAGGACCTGAAACCAGATCTTTAAGACAATATCACCCAACTATTTATGATTCCAAAAGTCTATCATAGCACCATTTCCGACTTCCCACCAAATATTACACACTACCACATTCTTATTGAGATAAATACCTTCCAAATCTAAGATTGGGCTCATCCACCTCTTCCTTTACCCATGTATCCTGCATGAATTTTACAATTTCTCAAATGTTAGGGCATATTGCCTCTAGTTTAACATGCTAATCCTATGTTCTAGAAACTAACGATTGATGATCTTGGCATGGAGGCGCCATGTAGTATGAAGGTTTCTAGTCTTGGAACTTATTTATTATGTATAGAAAATTGAGATAAAATTCCTTAATTTAACTATACTTAAAAAAATAATATTAGTTTTATAGTTTAGCTGATATCTCTTTTGATGGCGGTTTCCTCTGTCCAAAATTTTCCTGTTTGAGAACTCCAACTTCTCAATCAGGGACAAGTCACTTTTTGGCAGTTTTGAAACATGAATTAGTTTAGAACTTGGATGTTCCAGACCAGCTCACATGTCTGTTATTTATTCAACACTGGTCCAGAGTTTGCTATTGTGCAATGGTAAGTTTAGAACAGAGTAAAAAAAAAGAAAAAGTAAAAAAAGGAATAGGTATATCAGGTCAAATAAGGAAGTACTCTAGTTTGGAACTTCGAGTTTCAAATCGGGGTATTTATAAAAAATTAAAAAAAGAAGAAGAAAAATTAAAAAAAAATTAGAAATTTACATAAACAATGAAAATGGGAGAAGTTTTTTTAGTGGAAATCTTATTCTAAATATTTGAATGGCTCCATGTAGTTAACTTAGTAGGCCAGGAAACCAAATGTTAAGAGAATTATTGGAATGCAGACCTCTCTACTAATACTTTAAAAGATAGATTTTTTTTGGGGGGCATGTAACTTCTCGAATACCTCCTCACCTCTCTATGAATAGTGCTCCAACCAAGAAACCCTAACTACATATTCCCTCCAGGAGAAAGCAAGAACTCTCAGGTCAATTATTGAGGTTAATGATTTGTGATGTGCACTATCATCTTGTTTCTAGTAATCAAATGAGAGAGAGAATTTAGCAGGTCGAATTGAACATTCGACATGCAAAAGAGAATATTTGGCTTAAAAACAAAGCAAAAAGTTCAGGTCTGTAAAAGGTATGTAATCTCCATCTGATTGTTGTATACAGTGTTTTTCTTATCATTTCTAGTGCCTTAGGAGTTGGGACACGAACTTCTGTAACAATATATAACAAGATGTATACTTGGTTGAGAGGGGGCAACCTAAAGATTGCAACATGGATGTCCTTTTTTTGTTTTTTTTGGTTTGATAAATCAGCTAGCAAAGTTTCCAATCATTAACGGGCCCCTTAGTTTGAAAGGTACTATTTTATTCAGCGAGAGATTGAAGGAGAGAGGGAGATCATATCCAAACATTTGCAACAGTGTGAATTTTTCCATGTTTCACACAGTTATCTAATGGTGATGACTCTTGTAGTTAGAAAAAAAAATAGTGCTGATTGTTTACCTTTTCCTTAATGATGATTCCACATCATGCTACTCTTTCATGCTAATCATTAAAAAAATGATCAACATCTTTTTAAAAGAAACCTGATTAAGAACACTGACATCAACATGGACCTCTTCTTAAGATGAATTCTCCAAATACCAGATCTTACCATTTCGAATAATGTAATCCCAGTTGGGTAATTACCTTATAAATAAAATATTATAACAATTTTCAAAGAAAAGTAATGAATTTTCCGAATAATTAAAACGTGCCGACCAAATTTATGAGGACTGCATTTCGAAAGATGGCGGGTGTCTAATTGAGCCTTGCCAAGTATCTATGTTGAGTAGGTAATTGTATTTTCTTCTTCCTTATTTTAATTTTTTATTGTTGTCTATTTATTTATGTATTAACAGCACTAGACGTAATAAGCGATAATCAGTAAAACCCATTCATTTTCTGCCTATGTTCGTCTTACAGCTAATGTATTTGATCGGTTGATTGGAATAAGATTAAACCTGCGGTGAGGCATCACATGCCCGGCCTCGTAGCCCTCAAGTAACCCTGACTCCATAAAAAAACAATGCCCTCTATTTAGACAAGGACCCACTTTCTATGCGGCCATCCCGCATATTGTAGAAATGCATGATTGGAAATAAGTATATTTTTTAAATATAATTTTATTTTAATTTTTAGTGAATATATAATATTTAACATGAAGATCATGAAAAAAAATAAAAAATTGACTATTAGAAATAATAATTATATTAAAAAAATATTTTGACTGTTAATTTCAGTCGTTTTAAGATGAATCACATATTTGCATCTATCTTTAAGATGAATGTTTTATACCTCTAGACCCCACATTGCAGAAATGTGGTCTAGCGTGCCTGAACAATTTTCCTTTAGATAAAGAAGTTGAAACCGACAAAGTTTTCTAGGGTCCTGCTTATGTTTAGGGCGTGCTTGGCTTGCTTTGTGGCGACCCGGGCCTAGCCTGACCTGTCCTAGGATCACATTTTGTTACCCAATGTTCAATGCTTAGTTTTTCAAGACCAGGCCGGTCGGGCCAGGGTAGACGTCGACCCAAAAGACACGTAAAAAGGGCCACAAAGGAATCGTTACCTTAGAGAGGAATTTTGTTGAAAGCTCTTACGAGCAGACAAACCTTGTTGAAAGCCATAGTGAGAAATTTTCTATCTTATGATGGCATCTGAACTAGTTTCTCTTGCATCAGGCATCTGTATATGTAATTGCATCACCAACCTATAGTTGTAATCAGTTGAAACTCATTCTTCTCATAATTCAAATAAAACTTACGCCAAGGGAACTAATAAAAAACGATACTTTTTTATAATTCTTCTCATAATTCAAAAAAAAAAAGATTTTGAATTTCTAAACACTTAAGCTTTGACAACCCCAAGGTTAGAGTGTTCAATCTTGTAACGTTTTCTCGGCTGGGTCCACTCAGACTTGTCCCCTTTGGTTAGACGAGTACCCATATGCAACTTGTGGTATGTAAGAAAAATAAAAAAAATTCATAAAAACTTGTGGTTAGACGAGTACCCATATGCAATTTGTGGTATGTAAGAAAAATAAAAAAATTCATAAAAATAAATAAAAATAGGTAGTTGATATATAAAATTCTTTTATGTATTTCTCGCAAATATTAGTGAGTTTTTCTTAACATATGCCCGATTTTTTTGTTTTCCTATTTTTTGGGATTTTTAAAATATCTCCAACTGTAAATCAAGTTTTCTAATTGTATTTCTGAAGACGTTTTTTGAGCCCATTTGGTTTCTAGTTTTGTTTTCTATTTAATAATTTATTTTTTTATTTTATTTTAATTTTTTCATTTATTTTTATTTTGATATAGCTACATCCATTTGCTTATTATTTTCTTTTTGAAGGGAGGAGATTGTAGCATGTGATTGCTTGATTTTGTAGTTCGGGTGGTATTTCTCCAACCCAACTCTGCTAACTGCTAAGCCATGCTGCCAAAAGCCAATATTCACTGCTTTCTATCTTATTTTCACTGGATTAAATGTTTGTTTCTCTGTCTTGTATTTGTGGTATTGGCAGGATATGATCGGTGGGGGAACTGAAACATCATACGTTACAATGACTTGGGCTATGTCGGAGCTCATCAGGAACCCGAGAATAATGAGGAAAGCTCAAGAAGAACTCAGAAACACAATTGGGGAAAAACCAATGGTCGAAGAGAGTGATTTACCTTAATTGACCTACCTCAAATGCATCATTAAGGAAATCTTTAGGTTCCATACCCAGATTCCTATTATAGCCCGAGTTTCACGCGAGGATTGCATAATTGGTGGCTACCATGTACCAGCTGGAACAAGGGTTATGGTGAATGCTTGGGGAATAGGAAGAAGTGCAAAAATCTGGGAAAATCCAGATCAATTTATACCAGAGAGATTTGAGAAAAGCACAATTGATTTCAAAGGCCAAGATTTTGAACTCATACCATTTGGTGCAGGGCGAAGGGGTTGCCCTGGCATATCATACGCAAACTCAGTGATCGAAATTGTTCTCGCTCAACTTTTGTTTCATTTTGATTGGGAGCTTCCAAATGGAACCAAGCCAGAGGAACTTGACATGACAGAAAATACTTCAGTAGTGAGACAGAAAAAGTCGGATCTTATTCTAGTTGCAAAGCCTAGATGTCCCCGTTCCAAGCTCCATGTTTCACAATCATCACCATCTGAATCCGGAGATCATTAAGGAAGTAGAAGCCCATTGCTAACTGATGAATGAGAACTTCAGAATAAACCATGCTCTGTATCATGCTTCTGGTTTGGATGTAAAATTATTGTTTTGGTTCATTGCGAATTGGCCTGGTCAAGAACATGCATGGAAGTTCCTCAAATATGTTACATGGCTTCTTTTGTGATAATTGAATTGTCCCCATATTTAGAAAGATGGTACATGGCCTTAATGAGTAATTCAATGATATTTATGGTGGTCTTAAATTTGACTTCTATAAACGTTACTAATAAGGACATTTATGAGGAGGACAAACGGGGGTGGTTTTGTAATATTCTTATGAAAATAAAATAAGAAAAGGATTTCTCTTCAAATGTTACGGTATATTTTAAGGGTGTATTTTAAGGGATTGTTTACAAAGAGACCGTTTATCTTTTGTACATAGAGATCAAAATTATTTTTTTCAAGTTTTCATAGATCTGCTCGATCTACACTACTTTTGAAGCTTTAAATCAGTGGTTTAAAAAACGGATCGGAGCCCCAGATCGGGCACCTCAAAAACCCATCCGGATCGGTGAATCCGCAATCTAGATTAGGAGTCGGCCGAATCGGTCTGATTAAGCCGTAAAAAAAATAAAAAAGTTCATTATAAATGTTATTTTTTAAGAATCCAATAAGCAATATGGGTATTACATTATTAACTTTCATTTTTAATCAATTTGCGAATAATTAAGATATGTTTTCCCTGTATGAACTTATATTAACTATTAAATTTGCATCACATAAAACAAAAAACATAGAATTACTATGGATAAAGTATATAATCCTACATAGACTATAATAAATAATAGATTTAATCGATAAAAAATGGCCACTAAAATCTCGAATTGGAGGATAATCCTAATCCACTAAAAAAAAAAAAAAAAACCAAATTATTACGACCTAACTAACTATAATCCAAAATTATTACAACCTATCTAACTATAATATTATATATTACAACGAAAATTGTTGGTTTATATTTTATTATATAAATAATAACAAATTTAAAATATTTTATAATATCATTTAATTTAAACTGTATTATTGACAACTGTAAGAAAAATAATATATTACAAGATTTATAATGCAAATAAATAAATAAAATATTTGATTATCAATATAGAAATTATTCGAATGCGCATCAATTTTCGAATAACACTTCAAATTTTCAAGAATATAATTTTTTAAAATTCTATAATAAATTTAATGGAAGAGATTGTTAGTGAAAAAAAGATATTTCAAATGTGTATGAATCATTTCTTAAAATTAATATTCCTAAATTTATGTTAAAGCTTACCATAGTATAAAAATAAAAATTATAATTAAATCAGTTATTCTTAGTTTGAATAAAAAAATATTTGTTGCATTGAGAAATATCTTTTATTTTTTTTAAAAGAAATACTTTTATTTTTTTATTGAGATAAAATATGACATTTGTTGTATTACTGTTTTGTTTTTGACAAGAAAAAAAAGAAGGTGTTATATTACCTTTGTTTTTTGCTTGTTGTATTACTTTTTATTTTTGTACAAGAAAATAAGAAAATAATGTTGTTGGTGCCTTTTATTTTTTATACCTTTTATTTTGTTTTCTTGACAAGAAATATTTATTTTATTACCATTTTTTTTACAAGATAAAAAAGAAGATGTATGGTCTTTTTTATTTTTTAGCAAGAAATACTTGTTGTATTACTTTTTATTTATTTTTTATTTTTTTGATGATATTAATTTCTTCATTTTTTTTTTTATGACAAAAGTAAAACCTATCTACTTTTTTTTTTTTATGATATTATTATTATTATTATTATTATTATTATTATTATTATTATTATTATTATTATTATTATTATTATTATTATTATTATTATTTTATGAAGACAAAAAGTGAATTGCACAATAGCGTCCCGAAATTCGAGCTTGGACATCACACATAGAAACATTGCAGCTAACCACCATAGCCCTTCATGCGCTGCTAAAGAGTCTTCTACAATAATTACTCATATTGAATGACTTTTCAACATAATATCACTTAGCACAAGTCCCACATCGAAAAATTGGAGAAAGTTTACACAGTATAAATATCTTTACAAAAGCTTTAATGTTAGCACGATAGAAAGGGTATTGTAATGATCTTAAACTTTCAAAAAAAAAAAAAAAAAAGAAATTTTTAATAAGTGATGGTGCATATGAGCATGATGTTCCTTAGGGACCATCACTACTTTCAAAAGCTATTGGTTTAAGTTATTGTTGCCTTGCCACGTCCTTTAGTGGACGTGGGCTTTAAACGTTCAAGTGTAATATAGTTGTTACACCTCATGTATGAGGTGTAACTTAATAAAATAAAATAATAAGGTGCCTTAAGAATTTAAATAGGAGAGGCGAGGACTCCCACCCTAGAAAATTTTAGAGATCTTTCTCTCTCTAGTCGAAACGCAGTGAGCTCTCTTTCTCTCTTTAGATGAATTTTTATCGGAAGCTCCCTCTCAAATATTTTAGGTAAGTGACTTCATTATCTTGAAAAATAATCCGTTCTTTTTAAAAATGAAATGAAATAATTACTTCTTCTTATTATCATGAATTTTAGGGGCGATAAATTTTATGCACAAGCGACCTCATTATTTTGAAAAATAATCTTTTTAATAAAATTGTGATATTTTATCTATGTTAGAAATTTTGAATGCTGTAAATTCTTAGAAATAAATTTATTTATTTTTCTTGTCTATCGTTAGAGAATTTTAGATACTGTAAAATTATTATATATAAATGTGATATTTCTGCTTTTAGTAAAATTGTGAGATTTCTTTCTACTATTTTGGAATATTTAGACATTGTAAAATTCATGTGCAAATGACTGCCTTATTATTTGAAAACTGATATTTTTGAAATTGATTATAGCATTATCTGTGAAATGTTTATTTGCGAATTGGCATCCCATAAATTGTGATAATTCCGTATTCTTGAATTTCTATAAGAGTTTTTCCATACCTATTAGATTGGCAATTATGCTAATGCTAGAAGGTCTTTACGAACTTCTACCTTTCTAAATCTGAGCCCAAAATATTTGACTGGTTATTTTTGAAACGTTATTGAAAGTGACTGTTATTAATGGTTTAAGTGAAATTCATATTAATAAATTCAGTGATATGTTGAGTATATGATATTGTTGCTTTCGAATTTTAAAGAGATTTAGAAATACTTTAAGTATGCAAGTGGACTCATCCGGTTCGCCTGTGAGGTATAAGTGGACCTATCCGGTACGCCGGTAGGGATTAAGTGGACTCCTCCGGTACGTCGGTGAGGTATAAGTGGACCTGCAGTGATTAAGTGGACCTATCTGAAACATCGATAGGGATTAAGTGGACCCATCAGGACGCTGATGGGGTATGTAGGTGACCTACTTGGGACACCAGTAGGGTATTTTGTGAAATCTTTTAAATTATGTACTGACGTTAAAATGTTATACGCATTTCAATTATTCGAATTATACTTAATTATGCATTTTGAAAGTGAAACTGTTGATGCATTTCTGTTAATAGATCTCCTTTTTGAAAATCTTGATATCTTTCAACCTTGATTATTTTTAGGATTATGATGATTACTTACTTAGTAGCCAAACTCATCAAATTGTTGTAAACATTTTTTCTGGATAATTGTGGTTTCATTTTGACTGCTCGTCAGGATCAACTCTGGAAGATATTGTACTTGTGCTTAAACTTTCTTTTGTTACTTTGTAATAATTCGCCACTGTAAATTTGTCTTATCAAGAGATGTATATATGTTTTGACTGTCACATCTCAGGAATATCAGTATTGTAAATTCTTGGGGCATGTCAATTATGGTATCAGAGCAATAGGTTTAAGATTCTTAGGAAATTTAAAAAGAATGTACTTAAAAATCACATTTATTGCGTGTACAGACTGAGATGAAGTTAAGTTCCAGAATAGTTGAAGCTAATAAGGAAGGAATTCACAAAGCCTTGGAAAATATGGTTGCTCTAATGCAACATTAGATGGGAAACAACAATTCACCCAGGTAGTCAATTACCGAAACTGGTGGGAGTAATATCGAACAATTTAAGAAATTGAAACCACCTTCTTTTTAGGGTGTTGTAAACCCACTGGAAGCCGAGGGATGATTTATGCAATTAGAGAAAATATTTGAGGTAATGGAATGTTCTGATGATAGGAAGGTGGCCTTCGCAGTTTTTATGTTAGAAGGTGAAGCACAACATTGGTGGCGAATGGCAAATGGAGTATTGGTCAAAGAAAACCCTAGACTTGGGAAGTATTTCTAGAGGCATTTAATGAAAATTATTTTCCAGATTTTATTCGAGACCAAAAAGAAATGGAATTTCTGGAAATAATCCAAGGAAACCGGACAATAGCACATTACGAGGCCAAGTTTATCGAATTGGCCAGGTTTGCACCACATATGATTAACAATGACACAAGAAAGGTGAAAAAATTTGAAAGGGGTCTCAAACCAGCTATTAGAAGCAGAATATCAGTCTTAAAATTGAGAACTTACGCTGAAATAGTGGATCGAGCCCAAATTGTCGAAAAAGATTTCGAAGATTACCAAAAGATAAAAAATCAGAAAAGTCAGGTTAAACCCACACCGTCTAATCGACAACAGCTTGAAAGGGAAAACAAGAAGTCAAGGCTCTTGCAACTTTAAAGCCCAATAGAACCATGTAAAAAGGTGGGAAAAACCATGGATCGAGCCCTTGTTATTGGAATACTGGAGCTTGCTTTAAATGTAGAAAATTAGGGCACCAGATTAGAGAATGTCTTAGGTTACAGATGCAACAGCTTCCAAAGTAGAGAGAGATAGCTCAAAAGCCTCAGATGAAGGGAAGAGTATTTGCGATCACCCAGCAAGACGTTCAGGCCTCAAAATCAGTGATCCAAGGTACTCTTATTATGTTTCAAAAAGTAGCTCATGTTTTGATTTGATCATGGATCTACTCATTCATTTGTGTCACCACACTTTGCATGCCACTTAAAGGTATAACCAGAACAATTAGAATACATTCTAGAGGTAGCCACACGTATGGGAAATTCAAGTGACACCAATATAGTGTATAAAGCCTGTGTAATAAAGATAGAAGAAAAGGAACTATTAGTTGATTTAATACTTCTAGAAATTCAAGATTTTGATGTAATCTTAGGCCTGGATTGGCTTTCTGTATACCATGCAAATATTGATTGTTACAAGAAAATGGTTACCTTGAGTATTCTGAATCAACTAGTATTTTACTTCAATGGTATCAAAGAAGACTCGTCATCATATTTAATCTCCTATATTCGAGCTGATCGCTTCTTTCGAAAAGGGTGTCAAGGCTTTCTTGCCTATATCAAAGAAAATAGGAAGGAAGAAATAAATTTGGATACCACTCCGGTTATCCGATAATTTCTCGACGTTTTCCTTAAAGAATTGTCAAGATTACCGCTTGACAAGGAAATTGAATTCTCTATTGAATTATTGTCAGGGATAGCCCCAATTTCTAAGGCACCTTACAGAGTAGCACCTGCAGAAGTTAAGGAACTTAAACAACAATTGGAAGAATTATTAGATAAAGGTTTTCTCGGGCTTAGTGTGTCACCTTGGGGTGCTCCGATATTGTTTGTTAAAAAGAAAGATGGGGCCATGAGATTGTGTATCGATTATAGACAGTTGAACCAAGTGACAGTGAAAAATAAGTATCCATTACCTAGAATAGATGATTTATTTGATCAATTACAAGGATCACAAGTGTTTAAAATAATTGTTCTTAGATCTGGATATCATCAGCTTAAGATTAAAAGTGAAGATGTTCCCAAAACAGCTTTCAGAACAAGGTATGACCATTATGAATTTTTAGTCATGCCTTTTGGATTAACCAATGCACCGGTTGTATTTATGGATTTGATGAATCGGGTCTTTAAGCCCTTTTTGGATAAATTTATTATGGTATTCATCGATGATATTTTATTTTATTTCAAGAATTAGAAGGAACATGAGCAACATGTAAGAATGGTATTGCAAATATTAAGAGCAACATGTAAGAATGGTATTGCGAATATTAAAATTTTCAAAAGGTTGAAGCCGTTATTAATTGGAAACAACCAAGTAATGTGACTGAAGTTCGAAGCTTTTTGAGATTGGTAGGATATTACAGAAAATTTGTAAAAGGATTTTTCAAATCGCGACCACATTGACTCGACTAACACAGAAAAATGTCAAATTTGAGTGGACAAGTGAATGTGAAGAGAGTTTTTAAGAACTAAAAGTTCGATTAATTTCAACACCTATTTTAACTATTCTTGAGGGGAGTGGGGGATTTGTGATTTATAGTGATGCGTCACATAAATGCTTGGGCTATGTATTAATGTAATATGGGAAAGTAGTAGCATATACATCCAGACAGTTGAAAGAATATGAGAAAGAATATCCAATTCATGACTTGGAGCTGAGTGCAATAGTATTCGCTTTGAAAATGTGGAGGCATTATCTATATGGTGAGCATTTCGAAATATATACAGATCATAAGAGTTTGAAATACCTCTTCTCTCAGAAAGATTTAAATATGCGGCAGATAAGATGGATGGATTTCTTAAAAGATTATGATTGTACAATCCATTATCATTCAAGAAAACATAACGTTGTGGCCGACGCTTTAAGTAGAAAATCTACGGGAGTTTTAGCTCATCTAATGATCCAAGAAATGAGATTGTTAGAGGAAATAGTGGATTGGCATCCGGCTCCGTCCATTAATGGTGTGGTACGTATGATTGCCAACATTAAGGCAAAACCCCAATTAATCCAACAGATTCGATCGACACAAAAGAATGACCCTCAGCTAATAACAATTGTAGAAGAGGTGAAGCTGGAAAAGAGAGGCGAATTCTCTATATGTAGTGAGCATTTGCTAAGATTCCAAGGTCAGATTTGTATCCCGATTGATGAGAGTGTGAAGGAAGCTATCTTAGAAGAAGCACATCACTCTCGTTATACGATACGTCCCGAAAGTATTGAAATGTATCAGGACCTGAAGAAAACTTTTTGGTGGAATAATATGAAAAAAGAGGTAGCGCTATTTGTGTCTAAGTGCTTAACATGCCAGCAAGTAAATGCTGAGCATCAAAGGCTCGCTGGGTTATTACAGCCTTTATCTGTGCTAGAGTAGAAGTGGGAGCACATCTCTATGGATTTTGTCTGTGGCTTGCTTAGAACAAATTCAGGACATGATAGCATTTGGGTCATTATGGACTGGCTGACCAATGGTGCTCACTTTCCACCGATTCGCATGACGTACACGTTGAATCGACTGGCCCAGTTGTACATGAAGGAAATAGTGCGGTTGCATCGAGTTCCGGTCAGTATTGTATCGGACAGGGATACTCGGTTTACTTCTAAATTTTGAGCTAGGCTACAGTCAGCTATGGGGACGAGACTCACCTTTAGCACTGCCTTTCACCCCCAAACTGATAGACAATCGGAGAGGACCATCCAAACCTTGGAAGATATGCTGAGGGCCTGTGTCATTGACTTTACAGGAAGCTGGGATGACCATTTACCCCTGATTGAGTTTGCTTATAATAATAGCTTCCAAGCCAGTATTCAGATGGTATCATATGAAGCCCTGTATGGAAGGAAATGCAGGTCACCCATCTGTTGGGACGAGGTTGGTGAAAGAAAGCTTTTGAAGCCAAAAATTGTCTAGGTAACCACATATAAGATAACTTTAATTCGAGAAAGCCTCAGGACAACTCAGGGTCGGCAAAAGAGTTATGCCGATAACCGACGGAGAGAACTTGAATTTGAGGAAGGTGATCAAGTTTTCCTGAAAATCTCACCAATAAAAGGCATTATGAGATTCGGCAAGAAAGGAAAGCTGAACCCACGTTACATCGGACCATTTGAAATCCTGGAAAGAATCGGAGGTGTCGCTTATAGACTTGCCTTACCACCCGAATTGGCAAACGTCCATAATGTCTTTTATGTATCATCACTACGAAAATATCAGCCCGACCCATCCCATATCTTGAAATATAAACCTTTACCGATCAAGAAGGACCTATCCTACATTGAGCCGCCAATTTTGATACTGGATAGAAGGGTACAAGTGTTGCGCATTAAGGAGATTCCTTTGGTCCCTATTTTTTTCAATAATCAAGTACACAAATTTAGATGACTAAATTTCTTCAAGGGGGGATGAATGCAATGATCCTAATTTATTTTTTAAAAAAAAAAAAAAAAAAACTTTTAATAAGTGATGGTCCATATGAGCATGATGGTCCTTAGGGAGCATCACTACTCTCAAAAGCTTTTGGTTTAAGTTTTTGCTGCCTTGCCTGTGGACGTGGGCTTTAACATGCTAGTGTAATATAATTGTTACATCTCATGTATGAGGTGTAACTTAATAAAATAAAATAATAAGGTATCCTAAGAATTTAAATATGAGAGGCGAGGACTCCCACCCTAGAAAATTTTTGAGATTTTTCTCTCTCTAGTCGAAACACAGTGAGCTCTTTCTCTCTTTAGCCGAATTTTTATCGGAAGTTCCCCCTCAAATATTTTAGGTAAGTGATATCTCACAACAACGACCCGCCAATACCTCATTGATATTCTCTCCATGATCAAGTGAGACAAGATTGGATATGTTGGAGAGAGAGGGGTCCTTGGGCCTTCAAATGGGTCGAGAAAGAGAGAGGTCCCACAGACTTTCAACGGTTTTTGCGAGCACGCCTGTAAGTGTGAGAGAGAGGTTCCATAGGCTTTCAATGTTTGAGAGAGAGAGAGAGAGGTCCCATAGGCTTTCAAGAGAGAGAGAGAGATATATAATGCTCAAAAAGAGAGAGACCCTAGGCTTTGATAAAGTGGTTTGGTTTTACTTCTACATGAATTTCAATGGTTTGAATTGTGAAGTTACTCAACACAATCCGCGCCTACATTATGTGAGAGAGCACTCAAAGACAGACAGACAGAGAGAGGGGCTTTAAACACGAATTGATAAAGACATCAGCATTACGAGAGATGGGCTTTAAACACGAATTTGTAAAGACATCAGCATTACGAAGGAAAGAAAGCATTATACCTAAACCAAAGGATATGTACTTGTGTAGCTTGCGCCTTTCCGCCCTATGTATGCTCCAATCTTTGGCCAAGTTCTCTCTCTCTCTCTCGTCTTGATAATAGGTCATCATAGGACGCGTTACAAGCCAAAAACCCCAATCTTGGCGAAACGAACGTTAAGCCTTTAGTTTTGGTCGCATCTTATAATCAATTTCAACCAAACGAACCCTCAGCTAGGCATTGCCCCAACATATGTTTCAGCCTACGCATTTTCTCTCTTGTATCCTGATAGAAAGATAAAATTATAACACTATCAGGTTTCCATTGCCAAAAGAACCAAATAAAAAGAAGGAAAAAAAGAAGAAAAGGAAAGCCAAACAAAGATGGTCTGTAGGATTTCAAGAATGCTCTAAAAAAGGAAAAGTAGAAAATGTTTCAAAACTAGTTTTCGATTGCTCGAACAGGATTCAGAAACCAGTCGGTTAACATGGTTTAATTGGGCAAGTCTTGGACGGGCCAAAAAGTGTTAAATAAATTTTAAAAATACAAAAAAATTCTAAAAAATATGAAAAGCATAATTAAACAAAACACATCAAAATGAACTTGAAAAGTAGTGAAAAAAATAGAATTTAAAAAATCGATTTGTATCCAGAGGTATTTTAGAAATTAGCCAAAAAAAAAGTAAAATTAAGTATTTTTGGTTAAAACACATTCCAATCTTTTCCAAAATGATAAAAAAAACATTCAAACACACATTACAAATAAATTTTTTATTTTTTGAGATTATATATATATATATATATATATAGAGAGAGAAATTTTTTTTTTAAAAAAATAACCAGCCCGGCCACCTAAGCCAGCCAAAACCTTCTCAGCTAGTGGCCAGTTTTGGTTTACTCAGCCGGTTCCAAGTTGGACCGGCCGATTTATCAAACACTGTTCAAAACATAACAACTAAATATAGGTAATATTTGGTGATGAAATTTCAAGAATAAGGAAAATAAATAATCTAGTTATCCTAATCTATCAACCCAGCTTTTTCTTTGAGAATACAAGCACATTTGGTCATTTTCACCAGGACCAAATGTGCTTCAGTTATGGACTTCCAATCCAACAAAATGGTAATTTGCCATGAAAACACCATCTTATCGTAAGCTATTTATCTCAAAAAAAAAGGGAAAAAGAAAAACAAAACATCTGATCAACTGCTTCTTCATTCTAGAACCATAAAGATTAGTGTTTTAAAGGAAGGACTCACGTCAGGTTTCAACCAAATCAAAGTCAAGTAACACCTTGACTTGACCGTTTGTTGTAATTAACACTAAGACTTTGGCAACCAGCATTCCCAAGGGCTTTTGTTCCGGATTCCATGGCTTTCTGAGTTAGACTAACATTTGCGAATCCAAGACAGAATTGGCCGAATTTTCAAACTATGATAAAGATAGATAGAAATACAAAAACAGGTAGTCACAGAATGATGGGTTTGAGAGAAACTTACCTTATGGAGAGATGAAATGTTTCTCTCCGCGTCTCGTAGCTGAGAATGAATCTCCTTTTCGACTTGCAAAAGAAGCTTCTTGTGAGAAGCTTCCGATAAGGAGATGTCATCAAGAGAAAGAAGAGGACACATCAGTACAGTACAATGCATAAATTTGCAAAAGGCCAAACACTTTCACGTGATTGCACGCGCACGCACACTACGAAGAAAGCAGAGATGAAAAATTCAGAAAGATGAACCCTCTCTCTCTCTCTCTCGTTCAAACTAAAAAGACAACTTACCTTCGTCTAAATTTACTCAAAAACACCTCGTTTATGTACAAGCCTACACGACATCTTTTGACAAATGCAACAACAAAGTATGAGCCAAATACCTAGAGAGAGCAATATAATGAACATGAACACATGCATACATACATAGAAATGAACACGGCACGGGCTACATCAGCATGTCAGCATGTACATATGCATGTCTACACATAAGCATACGCATGCCAAGATGGAAATAAATACTAACACATATTAAGATGTGTCATTTCATAGCATATTTGAAAAGAAACTTTATCAAAATACACCTAATTTTATCAACTATGTAATATTTTACCCATATGCTTGATTTGATTTAAAAAAGTTATCTAAGTTCACACGATCATGAATAGGAATAGCTGACAAATGGGTAATATTTCTAAGAGTTGATAAGTTAGGTGTATTCAGGTAAATTTCCCCATTTAAATTTTGAACAAAAAATGATGGTTTACATGAAATCAAATAAAAATGAGTAACGTGTTAAACCATTTCAAAATTTAAAGGTAAATTGATAATCACCATCTACGCATTTTATGCTCATGTCAATGCCTGCTGATGCATAGTCAAGTCCTCAAACCCAATAATCACCCGTACTTAGACTCTCCAATGGTTTTAAAAACATGCCGATGGAGATAGGAATTACTTAATGTGGAACTGGAATCAATGGAGCCGGTCAGGTTTTCACCTTGTATTGGGAACCAGCAGTGCAAGGAACATGCCAGTTTGTTTACAGAACCGACCAGTTTTATTACATAACTGGCTGATATGGCCCCACCTTTTATTCTATTTATTTTTCCGTAGGACCCATGTTTGATGCAATAAGCTCTGAAAACGAAGTCTTTATTCTTGGAAGAAAAAGAAAGAGGAACGTTTAGGATGTAATGGTCCTCTTTATGATGTAGAGAATTTTAGATGCTGTAAAATTATTAGAAATAAATGTGATATTTCTGCTTTTAGTAAAATTGTGATATTTCATTCTACTGTTTTGAATATTTAGACATTGTAAAATTCATGTGCAAACGACTGCCTTATTATTTGAAAACTGATATTTTTACAATTGATTATAACATTGTCTGTGAAATGTTTTTTTGCGAATTGACATCCCATAAATTGTGATAATTTCGTATTCTTGAATTTCTATAAGAGTATTTCTATACATATTAAATTGGCAATTATGCTAGAATGTCTTTACGAACTGTTACCTTTCTAATCTGAGCCCAAAATATTTGACTGATTATTTCTGAAATGTTATTGAAAGTGACTGTTCTTAATGGTTTTTGTGAAATTCATATTAATAATTTCAGTGATATGTTGAGTACATGATATTGCTGCTTTCGAATGTTTAAAGAGATTTAGAAATACTTTAAGTATGCAAGTGGACTCATCCAGTTCACCGGTGAGGTATAAGTGGACTTATCCAGTACGCCAGTAGAGATTAAGTGGACTCTTCCGGTATACTGGTGAGGTATAAGTGGACCTGCAGGGATTAATTGGACCTATCTGAGACGTCGATAGGGATTAAGTGGACCCATCAGGACGCTGATGGGGTATATAGGTGACCTAGGACGTCAGTAGGGTATTTTGTGAAATCTTTTGATATATGTACTGACGTTAAAATGTTATACGTATTTCAATTATTCGAAGTATACTTAATTATGCATTTTGATAGTGCAACTGTTGATGCAATTCTGTTAATAGATCTTCTTTTTTAAAATATTGATATCTTTCAACCATGATTATTTTTAGGACTATGATGATCACTTACTGAGTAGCCAAACTCATCAAATTATGGTAAATATTTTTTCAGGATTAACTCTGGAAGATATTATAGTTGTGCTTAAACTTTCTTTTGTTACTTTATAAGAATTCGCCACTGTAAATTTGTCCTACAAAGAGATGTATATATGTTTTGACTGTCACATCTTTGGAATATCAGTATTGTTAATTCTTGGGGCGTGTCAGGTATGCTTGCGGTTATATTTTTGAACAAAATTATCAAAATGTCTTCAGTTAAGGACTCACCCTGTGACGTCACAAAGCGTCTGGAATCGTGATTTATGACGTAATCAGAGCGATTCGCTATTCAAAATCTTCGATTTTCTTCTATGATTGGGCAATTCCCGATTTTATAGAAGAATCAATATGAGGTGACCGATTCCTGAGTTTAGGTCTGACAGACCTAGACTCTACCTGTATTGGCCTAGCCATTGCTAGGACAATTCGGGGTCAAGGTCAACCCAACATGGACCCACGCATTTGCATTCCCATTGACTTGTGAGCACCCTGTCGACATTTATGCACGTCATAAATTGGTATTATATCTTACTCTCCAAGAGAACAAATTTGAGGATGGAGAAATTGCACCAAGGGTGATCAAAGAGTTGTAGGTAAAAGCATCAAGGATCTATATCTATATATGGTGTACATTGAAGTTCATATTTTTCTCCGTAGCGAAGAAAACAAAACATGGGATGTAGAGAGGAACCTAATCCAGTAGGTAAGAGGGTGTGACAAGTAATTTTCTATTTTTCATCAATTTAGATTAGGTCTCTTATTTGAAGCGGCATGGTCATTAGGTAGATTCATAAACATTGTTAGGAAAATAGAGTTGGCTTTCCATTAAACTAAGATAAAAATTGGCTTCAGGACACATTTTAGGTTGGAGACACGGTTTATTAGTTAGGGCAAAGTATGGAATGAGATCATTTATCTTTGACGCCACATTAATTTTGACCATTGGATGTGAAATTGGGTGGTTGCAATTATTTTATTGACCAAGCTCAAACTTTAAAAGAAATTTTTTCGAACTTTGTAACACATTCAAGCTATCAAATTTCATATCAAATGGTTATAAGTAATTGTGACCACCTTGTACCAAGGATAAATGGTCTTATTGTATACAAATTCATTAGTTAAAGGAACATAAATAGGGACAGAGTAGGAAGTTGGTGAGGGCTTGGAAATAAAACTCAAAGCTGAGATCTGCCCGCTAAAGAGGCAATATTTTAATCAAATAATTATTAATATTCGATTTTTTATCTATATTTGTGAAGAATAGTAACAATTGGTATCAAAGCGAGGTTCTTAGGCCCTACCAAATGGCGGTGTTGCATTGGAAGGGAAAAAAAAAGAAAAAGACGGTGGAACTCATATTCTAGGGCATCCGAACGGATGACTCGCTCATTGACGATGGAGAGTGAGATTCCAATTTTTTGTCAAAATCTTCAATATATTTAGCACATCACTGCTACAAGACTACAATGCTCTAACTAAACAGCAATTAGATAGTTGCATTATTTATGTATTTCATTGACCCTTCTTCTCTTCCTATAGTTTCTATGGTGATGACGTATTCACAGCATTCTTGGCGTTAGATTCCATCATAGCCCTTGGGAATCATAGAGTTCATTGACCTCTAGCCCATGTCCATTTTTGGACTTTTCCCTTGGGCTCTTGGCATCTTTAGAGCATTAACCAGGCCTAGACACCGAGATTACATGGTGTCGTATTTTTTAAATGGATCTTAGAACTGATTTTAAGAACTAAAAAAGGATAATTTTATGAACAACCATTGATTTAAAATTTTTTCTTAAAGGGATCACCAATTTGAATCCAACCTTAAAGTGGTTGTTTTATGCCTCGGCGGACACAAATGGAGGAATGTGTTCCCCGATGCATACAACAATTAGTCAACATATAAACAAGATTAAGCAAAGGATGATGTTTGTATTAGGTGGCCACCTTATACTATACAAGTCACATACTCCTCTAAACTTTGTATTCGGAAATCTTATGATTGTATGAAAATCTATTTTCAACCGTAATTAAGAAATTTCAAATTTAAAAAAGTAAAAAGTTTATATAAGGATGCTAACTTATAATGTAGAACTACGGATACCCCTCAAAAATCCATTGGAAAAGGTAGTTTTAATGTTGAAAAACCCTTTGATTGATCATCTCAACATCGAGATGTATGACTATGAAAAGAAAAAGATTTTAAGTCTAAAAAATAGTGCATTTTACAACATATTATCTACACCGACCATTTTCGTGATTTTCATACGTTTATAGATCTACTTGATTTTAACCTTTTTTGAAATTTAAAATTTTATAATTAGATATAAAAATAGATTTTGAGATAATCCTAGGTACATTTTACATCAAAATTATATACCATGATAAAATTTGAAGGTGCAGATTGAGCAGATCTATAAACACTTGAAAATATTGAAAATAGAAAGTTAAGATAACTTGTTACATGATACTACTTATAGCAATTAAAATTGTTTTTTCTTCATATCTATACCTCTAGAGGTCAAGTTGTTCAATTGGAAGGTTTTCAAACTTCGCCGTACTATGTTCTAATGGATTTTTGAGGTGCATCTTATTTTGATAGTATAAGTTTTGCACCCTTGTATAAACTTTTCCTTGAGGAAATTAAGAGAATTTCTCACATTCATCGATTGCGAGCTATCCTCATACACTACTATGGTACATGAATTGTACACTTTCTACAAAAGATACTCAGATTTAACTATGGGGATCTTGCTTTGCCCTTCACCTAGAAACTATCTATTTGTCGGAAAGCTATGCCTGCACCAGTCAACCTTGGACAGTAACAAATAGACCACTAGATTAACAATTATTTCTCTAATATTAACACCCGATGACATCCTATAGTTAGAAATCATATAGGTTACATATAGAATAGAATTAATATTGTAATGTTATCATCAATGAAAAATGAAATTCTATAGGTTGCACGTAGAAAGGGGTGTAAACTACCAAAACTATTTTAGTTGCCTCTTTTTTTATTCCATTACTAAAAAAATGAGCAAGGGTATTTTTAACTTTAGATATAGTAGTGCTGATATTTGCATTAAAAGACAGAGTATGTTTGTCATTTCAAGAATGATATATTTTAAATATTCATCAAAAGACAATGGTAAGTATATTAATAAGGATAATAATACAATGAGACCATTTATTTTTGTTACAAGGTGGTCACAATTATTTTTCACCATTGGATGTGAAATTAGATGGATGCATTTATTCCATTAACCAAGCTCAAAGTTCAAAAGAATTTTTCTAAAACTTTGTAACACATTCAGATTTTACTTTAACAAGTTATAAATATTAAATAATTAATAGGGAAACTACAATAATTCTAACATTTTACATTCCTTTCTTAATGTGGCCTATAGGACTTTGTAGAGTGCTAACAATAATAATAAAAAAAAAAGAAAAAGTTTATACAAGTTTGCAACCTTAAAATGTAGAATTACATGCACCTCAAAATTGCATCGGAAAAAGTTGTTCTATTGTTGAAAAACTGTCTAATTGATCATCTCGATATCAAGATGCAAGAATATGAAAAAAAAAAATATTTTGAGTCTCAGATAATCTTAAGAATATTTTACACCAAAATTATATGTTATGATAAAATTTGGATATGCGCCTTAATTGGATTGTGTAAAGTTTCAACCTTATAGAAACCAAACCCTCAAAAAAATACAAAAACAGGCACACACACACACACACATGCACACACACACACACACACACACATATATATATATATATATATATATATATATATATATATATGGAAAAACCTAAAAAATGCCTATACGTGAAGTGCTATAGTGTTTTGCCACCATCATAGACTTGCTATGTCCGTGGCAGTTCATTGATGGTTCTACATTTTTTTTTTACCATCACGGACATACAAGGTCTGTAGTGGTCGAAAAACGTACGCCGCCCTATTTTTTCAGATGGTGATGAGCCTATATATATATATATATATATATATATATATATATATATATATATGGGAAAGGATTCTTTACGTCCATTAGCGGACTGCTACAGTAAACGCCAATGGCCCAGAATGAATCTGGGCCGATCTGACTGTCAAAACCTCTTTTCATGTTTGAATTTTACTTTTTTTTTTAATAAATCCAAATAACTTGAAATTTTTAGGTGTATATTATTCTCATCAAGGCGAACCTAATAAAAATATAAAAACAATAATCTGCAAAATAAAATTGGTCAAAATACCCTGAAAGTTTACAGGGGTATTTTGATCAATATTTTTTTATATTTTTGGAAGATTCACCTATTTTTTATTTACACACGCTCTAAATTTTAGATCAATCCAATTTGTAGAAAAGAAATTAAAAATCAAACACTACTGGACAGGATATTCGGGATCGTCAGATTAGCCCAGATTCAATCTAGGCCAATAACGTTTACTGTAATTGTACGCCCTTGAGCTGACAGGATCTTTTCCCTATATATATATATATATATATATATATATATATATATATATATATATATATATATAAATATATATTTATATATATATATATATATATATATATATATATATATATATATATATATATAAAAGTAGAATTTGACATGGCCAAGTGTGATTTTGAACTTATTGTACTAAATGTAAATGTAAATCGTCTTGTTGTAGACGATCCCAAAAAAATATAGAAGCTACTTTGTGCTCACTTGGACATGGTTGCTCAGAACCTGAAAAGTTAATTATACTTGATTTTTCGTTACAAAAATACCCAATTCAAGAGAAAAAAAGTGAACCAGTATGTTCTGCACCACTTTTTAAGGGCGGTAGACTTTCTTGACCCGAATAATTTTAAAGGGTATAATATGTTAATCTTAATCAATCAAAATAAAGTGTGCCACAAAACCGTATTGTAAAATGTCGTTTCAATGCCAAAAACTTGTGATGGCCTAAAAATCTATCCTTACCAGTAATTATGAAAGCTAATAATGAGTTCATCATGTAAAAACCGCAAGGTTATCCCAAGATAGAGTTGACTACCCAACATAGACCCGTAGTCAGAGACACCTGCATAAAGACATAGAACAAAAAAGGTAAAAGTAATGGGCATCCAAGAACTAGATAATGGAATTTAAAAGATGAGAAAATTGACTAATTCGAGAGAATTCACAATGACTCTATTCGAGAGAATTTAGGCGTAACACCATTATGCAATAAAATGAGAGAGAGAGTAGACTTAGGTAGGTTGATCATATGTGGCGCCGAACAAGTACAATACCTATTAGAAGGTGCGAATTAGTTTAAGTGGAAGGACTGAAAAGGGCAAGGCGTTTGCCCAAAAGGACACGGTTGGAAGTAGTCCGAAAAGATATGCAAACTTATGGCCTCACTGAGGATATGACCTGTAATAGAACAGAATGGAGAGCCATGATTCATATTACCGATCTCAATTAATTAGGATAAAGGGAAAAATGATGATGAATTATGAGTTCATCTAAAGGCCCCTGAAATTTATTAAAATGGAATAGTTTGGGTCCTCTGGTTTCGGGAACATATCGGGAATCAGAGCTACTCTTACTAGGAACCGACTGGCCAGTTATGTAAGTGCCATGTTCCCATATCTAAATTATTATTTTTCTTTTGAGTAATGATCCTATAAGACCCTCCCCCATTTATGTGCGTAGGACCCCAAAAAATCACCATTAAAGTTGACATGGATCTCTAAAAAAGTTAGAGTCTTGACTTTTCTATAAATCTGTGTCAAATTTAATGATGATCCTTTAGAGTCCTACACACATGAGTAGGAGAAGGTCTTATAGAATAATTTATCTATTTAATAATTTTTTAATTTTTAAAAAAATTAAAAATTAATAAAAAAATATTTTTAAAAAATATTAAATGCGCAGGCGCGACCCGACAATTCTATGTGACGCGTAGCCGACAATGTTTGAGAGAAGGGTGGGAGGTCCTTTTTATATAATTTGCCCCATAAGGCTCTTATGTATATCACCAATGCGGGACCAAACGCCCTTTGGATGGTTAATGTCCTTTGAATATGAATATTGGTACCTTTCTCCTTATCCAAAGCAACTTGTAAGCTCAGTATCTCCCGCTTTCTGCTTTGTTTTCTCATTTGGCCCTTTCCTCTCCCTCAGTACAACAATTTGATTGTTCCTCTACATCTCACACTTTCTTTCTCATAATTTGTTGTTTTATATTTTTTTCCCATTAGGTCTCTCTCCCTCCCTCTCTCATTAAATATAGTTCCCAAGATATGCAATCTTGTGCTTGGTTTTCTCATTTGGCCCTTTACTCTCCCTCCGTACCACAATTTGGTTGTTCCTCCATATCTCACACTCTCTCTCATAATTTGTTGCTTATTTTTTTTCCTATTGGTTCTCTCTCCCTCCCTCCCTCCCTCTCTGATTATGCCATAATTTCCAAGATATACAATCATGTGATAAAGAAAAACCAATGGAAAATATAAATACATAGCATAATTACCAAGAAATATTATCTTGTGCTATCAAGACTATGGAAAACATAAATACAAAAATAGCAAAGAACATATTGAACATGCCAAAAGAAAGACAGTGGGGTTTCAAGAATATGGGCAAGAATTATAATGATTAATAGAGTAAGGAAAATACTGATTTAATGAATAGAAGGAAAACTCATGGGTTTCAAGAAGCATAGCATAGGACATGCTCTCTCCAATTCATGATCTTCACTAAAAATCACAAAATTACTATAAAGAACTTTATAAAAAGAAAATTCTTAGAAACGCTTATGGGCGAATTTGAGTAATGTTTCACCCCGAAATAGATATAGCATGTCCGTTGCGGTTTATACAAAAAAACTGCAACGGCTCTACGACAGCTACAGCGGAATCCCATATTTTTTTGTGTGAAGAAACCCTACAACGGACATGCTATGTCTGTGGACATCTTCTAATCCACGCCGGTCGAAAAAATCGAACGGCACTGAGCCTATGGGTGAAAATACAGTTTATTTTCACCCATAAATGTTGTGTAGTCTCTTCTTTTGTAAAAACACATTATTATAGTTAGTTTACAAATTTAGCATCAAATTCAATATCAACAAATACTCAAACAGGAAACGACATCTCCATATTCACTTTTTTGTAAAATAATTAAAATCCATATTGCATAGCCCCGATTTTTTCTTTTGAAATCCAAAATGCATTATTTGTAACAAATTTGAATATTTTTTTGAAGTACTTTTTTTGTAGGCTAGAGTGGCCTGATCCAACCACTCCCCAAATCCAAATCGCCGATCGACTGACGTAAACTAGTTTTTTGGACGACCAATTTACCCCAACCAATCCGACATTTCAAACACTTGTGAACATTACTAAGGGCAGATTATTTTATTAAAGAAAGTGCATAAAGGACATAAAGAAAAGGATGTATTAGACGGTCGAAAATTATAGATTGAATCTCTAAGATGTCTTTTGTTGAACATATCTTCTATAAATATTTAGCCATGGCTAAAATTTGAGATATGTGGCATCCAGCATTTTTACTAGAGTACGCTTTTGTGGAGTGAGAGTAATGCAGATCAAAATTTGGTGGCAAAAAATTTTAATTTTATTTTGTCAATTTAATTTTTAGAGATTGGGTTGATTTTTTATTTATTTTGTTAGGATCAATTTTTAGAAATAAGATTAATGAGGATATGTTTTAGTTAAGTTTAATGAAGTCTATATTTTAGGAAGTATCTTTTTTTAGCAAAGATAAGTTTTTAGTCGTATTTTAGTGTCCGTATTTTCTAGGCGGGTTTTCATTTAAGAAAGTTAGAGTATTTCTTTTAGAGTCTTCTTTTGAAATATAAAGGCAAGTACGATGTAGTTAGCTTGTTTGGAAGGTTATCTTGTAATTCATTTAGGAAAGTTTATCTCTTGTATTAGTTGGGGTAAAAGGTGTTTATCTTTAGTTTTTAAAAACTATATTTTGTTTTCTATTTTAAAGGGGGTGTTGTCTTTTTGTGTTGGGTTAAAACTACAAAAGATAATGAGTAATGTGGTGAAAATGATGTATTAGGGAATTGTAATTATCTTTTATGAAGTTGGATGGAAGAATATGGAAAGACTCTAGAGATAGATTCATTTTAGTTAGTTATCATTTTCAGTTTTTAGTAGGGAGATTTATTAGGGGTTATCTTTTGAGAGTCACATGAGGAGGTGATTTAAATGTACAAAAGGAAGCACACACCATGTAAAGGGGGATTGAATTTTGATTAATAAAGAAAGTGAATTCATGGAGAGAGAGAGAGAGAGGCCCTTTCAGGATGTTATTTCTTCTCTTGTGTTTATAGGCCCGTGCTGGACTACTCAGATCCACACGTTTTGTTGTTTCTTCTTGGTGTTCATCGAATGGCATCATGCTCGTGGACAAATTCTATGGTCGTGTATCAAGACTCCACCCTTATAGCGATAACAAAACCTCCGAGCACTCCAAGAGATGGAGAACAAAAGTTTAAGAAGGCAAGTAAAATAGCTAACCCTGTGCTTAACGTAAAAACTAGCTTCGACACACCATGATGATGGTAGAAAATTGGATGCGATTTTCGAGAACCCATCCCATGCTAACGCTTTGTGTTGGAAACTGATGGTCGGGAGATTGATCTACCTAAGTTTGATGGAGAACCAGTTGAAGATGAAGAACATGTAGTTTTGGATCTTCAATTGCAATCATCATTCTTGGAAGTCGCAGGTTACCCCATCTTTGTTGAAGTTCCTGTTTTTTTATGAAGAACAAGAAAAAAGGAAAGAAGTTATCTTTGAGGTAGCTGGGATATCTAATTTTGTAATCGATAGAGAGATGGAAACTCAAAATCTTTATTTGAACCCAAAGGAGATCGAGCATTTGGAGATGCATACCAAATAAACAGAAGCATATGTGATGTGCCCTAACGTGAAGCAAGAGAAATTTCAGCAAGTTTATGTGGTTGAAAAATCAATATACAACGACGCTTTCCTCGAGGGTTTCATAATTTCAGTGCACCATTGTTGTGACTTGATCAATGCAGTAAACCATAGGTCACATGATCATTTTTTCAATATTCAGGTTGAAGAAGGTGGCGTGACTACTACAAATTTTATCTTAGTGTATTTTAAAATTCGAGGATGAGTATTCTCCAACTAGGGGAGAATGATACAGATCAAAATTTGGTGGCTACAAATTTCAATTTTATTTTTTGTTAATTTTATTTTTAGAGATTGTGTAGACTTTTTATTTATTTTATTAGGATGAATTTTTAGAAATAAAATTAATAGGGATTTGTTTTAGTTTAGTTTAATAAAGTCTATATTTTAAGGAGTATCTTTTTTTAAAGATAAGTCTTTAGCTGTATTTTAGTGTACGTATTTCTAGACGGGTTTTTATTTAGGAAAGTTAGAGTATTTCTTTTGATTTCTTCTTTTGAAATAAAAAGATAAGTATCATGGATTTAGCTTGGGAGGAAGGTTATCTTTTAATTCGTTTAGGAAAGTTTATCTCTTGTATTAGTTGGGGGTACAAGGTGTTTATCTTTAGTTTTTAGGAAATATATTTTGTTTCCTACGTTAAAGTGGGTGTTATCTTTTTGTGTTGGGTTGAAAGTAGGGAAAATAATGAGTCAAATTTATCTTTTGTATTAGTTGAGGGTACAAGGTGTTTATCTTTAGTTTTTAAGAAATGTATTGTATTTTAAAGGGCGTGTTATCTTTTTGTATTGGGTTGAAACCAAAAAAAATAATAAGTCACACAAGTCGAAAGGTAAAGTAGGGAGTCCTAATTATCTTTTAGGAAGTTGATAGATGAATATTAAAGGAATCTAAAGATAGATTTATTTTGGTGTGTTATTGTTTTGAGTTTTTAGTAGGGAGATATATAGTAAGAGTCACGTGAGGAGAAGGAGGCACGTACTATGTAAAAGGGAATTTAATTTTGATGTATAAAAAAGTGTTTGTTTGGAGAGAGAAAGGCCCTTTTTGGGGTGTTGTTTCTTATGTTGTGTCTATGGGCTCGTGCCTGACTACTTGTGATTCCATTCTCGTTTTTATTTCTCTCTTTAAAAAGCTATTGATTTTTGTCGGTATTGTTTGCCGGTAAATTTTATAATGTGTCAAAGAGGCTTTAGGGTAACATATCCTAAAGAAGGAGGAGGTTTGAAGTAATTTTCTTGATTAGACGATCACTAACTTATATTTGGTTTTATGAATAATAATTTTGTCAGAAAATTAATCAGAAACTCAAATTGTAGGATTTTTTCTTGAAATAGGTCTTTTATGCCATTGAAATTGTGTATGTCTTTTTGGAAGCTAAAACAATGGATGTCAGAACAAACGTCTAACGAAGGGCCTTTTTGGATCCTTGGAAAAATTCTCTTATTGTAATGTGATGGATCCACTTATGTTCTTTTACATCTTTCACATTATTAAATATTTCAACCTCTTCTTGCAACGCTTTTTACATTTTACCATAATTCTAGTATACCTTGAGAAAATAGCTATCAAGGTACTTCCTCTTTGTCGTTCAGCCAATGGGTATGAGTGAAATTGAAGTACTAATGGTTGAACACTAGTAAGAGAAATCAAATGAATTCATATTGGCTTTGAAAGGTCATTTTTGTTCATTAATATTTGAACTTCTAAGAGTGATATTGAACAGGAAAATGAGTAGTACAACCTAGTTGATCTAGATGCAAAATTGAATGGAGATATAACAAAGGAGTAATTAGTAGAAGAGGAGTAGTTAGTGTTGCGTAATATAGCATTTATTAAGACAATTGGTGATGAAGATGATGGAGAAAGAGAGGATGAGCATGGAGGAGTTGGTGACTTGCTAGTATTTGAGCAATTCATTCGAGATATAGGCGGTTATTTACCTATTGAAGGAGGGGGAAAGAGAAAAAGGAAGTAGGTGGGAGTGAGGATGATTCTGAGACACCAAGTACGAGACAAGATATAGCTCACCCAGGGTGCTAGTAGCAAGAGGGTGGGAGTTAGCACAAGATATGTACTAGTCTTCAGTATTTCGGGCAAGAAAACGATTCACCATATGCTTGATTTGTCTCAACAACTTAACAAGTAGAGTGAACGCGGAGAAGAAGCATTTAGTATTTCTTTTTGGTATTAGGTTGCATCTTGAAAATTGTATGCGCTAGTTTTGACAATATATGATCCAGTCTGATTGTGAAACAAATGTACGGACACTGTTAGCATGCGGGCTAAGCCCTCCATGTTGAAATGTGGCGCCTCTTAAAAATCTATTTTAAATATGAATTTTTGGACTCAATTTTTAAGGACATATAATCTCTAACATGGATATCATGAATAGGAATAAATAAATAAATTTGAAAAACTAGAAATAATAATTCTATTAAGAAAATATTTGGACCGTTAGTTTCTATTGTTTTTAGATGGATTGCCTACTTGCATTCATCTTTAAGATGGATGCTTTACTGTTCTGGACCACATATGTAGAAATGTGGTCCAGCTCACATGAAACAATTTTCCTAAATGTAATGATCAACAAATACCCGAAAAAAGAAGACATGTTACTATGGAAAAAGTTTATATATAGTTAGAACCTTAAAATGTAGAAGTAAAGATGCACCTCAAATATCTATTGTAAAGGTTGTTTTAATGTTGAAATATCATCCAATTGATCATCTTCCCATTGAGATACATGAATATGAAAAAAAAAAGAGTTTGAGTCTAGAGATAGTGCATTTTGCAACATATTGTCTAAACCGTTCATTTTCAATATATTCATATGTTTATAGATCTATTTTGATTTTAGCCATTTTTGGAGTTTAAACTTTTATAATTAGATATGAAAATAGATTTTGAGATAATCTTAAAAGAAATTTACCCCAAAATTAAATGTTATGGTATGAAAAAATTTCGAGGTGCGCCTTAATTGGATTGTTTAACGTTGCAACCTTACAGAAACAACAATTTTCTAAACCAAAGAAATCCATAATACCTTTTTCTTGGAAACCCAATAAAATGGATTTATAATTTTTTTTAAAATTTTTTTGAAATTTTCTTGAATCCAATTTGGCTTGAATTAGGTTATCCACGAATCGGGAACACGAATTAACGATCCAAACCTTCCCTAATTGGGAAGCACGAATATAATTTTGGACTTGAGCAACAATTATGAATGTTATTTTTCTTGTACTTCACCTAAACCATTAAATAATATGAATGATACGTATCACCTTCCACTCTTAATAAATTTAACAATGGCGTCATGCCTAATAATGTCATAGCAAATAAATTAAGAAACAGTGACAGTTAATTTAACTAACTGGTTGACATTGGGATCAATTGCCAATAACAAGCGACAAGTATCTATGAACCAGTTTCTTATTATATGTCCTAGTAACGAACGAGAGGAAAAGAACCTGCCCCGAACCCCATATATACTAAGCTCCTCTTGCAAATAAACACACAAAAAAATCCAGACCTATTTCCTTTCACCCCAGCAAAAATCAATCCCATTTCTCTTCAACATGGGTTCTCAATCTCTCATGAAAGTACCAGTCCTTGATTTCTCAGGAGTCTTGAAGCCAGGAACTGAGAGATGGAAAACGCTGACACGAGATGTGCGAGAAGCTGTTGAAGGCCTAGGGTGTTTTGAGGCCGTGTACGATACCAACTTCCCGGATTTTTATCGGAAGTTCCCCCTCAAATATTTTAGGTAAGTGATATCTCACAACAACGACCCGCCAATACCTCGTTGATATTCCTTCCATGATCAAGTGAGACAAGATTGGATATGTTGGAGAGAGAGGGGTCCTATAGGGTCGAGAAAGAGAGAGGTCCCACAGACTTTCAACGGTTTTTGCGAGCACGCCTGTAAGTGTGAGAGAGAGGTTCCATAGGCTTTCAATGTTTGAGAGAGAGAGAGAGAGGTCCCATAGGCTTTCAAGAGAGAGAGAGAGATATATAATGCTCAAAAAGAGAGAGACCCTAGGCTTTGATAAAGTGGTTTGGTTTTACTTCTACATGAATTTCAATGGTTTGAATTGTGAAGTTACTCACCACAATCCGCGCCTACATTATGTGAGAGAGCACTCAAAGACAGACAGACAGAGAGAGGGGCATTTTCTCTCTTGTATCCTGATAGAAAGATAAAATTATAACACTATCAGGTTTCCATTGCCAAAAGAACCAAATAAAAAGAAGGAAAAAAAGAAGAAAAGGAAAGCCAAACAAAGATGGTCTGTAGGATTTCAAGAATGCTCTAAAAAAGGAAAAGTAGAAAATGTTTCAAAACTAGTTTTCGATTGCTCGAACAGGATTCAGAAACCAGTCGGTTAACATGGTTTAATTGGGCAAGTCTTGGACGGGCCAAAAAGTGTTAAATAAATTTTAAAAATACAAAAAAATTCTAAAAAATATGAAAAGCATAATTAAACAAAACACATCAAAATGAACTTGAAAAGTAGTGAAAAAAATAGAATTTAAAAAATCGATTTGTATCCAGAGGTATTTTAGAAATTAGCCAAAAAAAAAGTAAAATTACGTATTTTTGGTTAAAACACATTCCAATCTTTTCCAAAATGATAAAAAAAACATTCAAACACACATTACAAATAAATTTTTTATTTTTTGAGATTATATATATATATATATATATATATAGAGAGAAATTTTTTTTTTAAAAAAATAACCAGCCCGGCCACCTAAGCCAGCCAAAACCTTCTCAGCTAGTGGCCAGTTTTGGTTTACTCAGCCGGTTCCAAGTTGGACCGGCCGATTTATCAAACACTGTTCAAAACATAACAACTAAATATAGGTAATATTTGGTGATGAAATTTCAAGAATAAGGAAAATAAATAATCTAGTTATCCTAATCTATCAACCCAGCTTTTTCTTTGAGAATACAAGCACATTTGGTCATTTTCACCAGGACCAAATGTGCTTCAGTTATGGACTTCCAATCCAACAAAATGGTAATTTGCCATGAAAACACCATCTTATCGTAAGCTATTTATCTCAAAAAAAAAGGGAAAAAGAAAAACAAAACATCTGATCAACTGCTTCTTCATTCTAGAACCATAAAGATTAGTGTTTTAAAGGAAGGACTCACGTCAGGTTTCAACCAAATCAAAGTCAAGTAACACCTTGACTTGACCGTTTGTTGTAATTAACACTAAGACTTTGGCAACCAGCATTCCCAAGGGCTTTTGTTCCGGATTCCATGGCTTTCTGAGTTAGACTAACATTTGCGAATCCAAGACAGAATTGGCCGAATTTTCAAACTATGATAAAGATAGATAGAAATACAAAAACAGGTAGTCACAGAATGATGGGTTTGAGAGAAACTTACCTTATGGAGAGATGAAATGTTTCTCTCCGCGTCTCGTAGCTGAGAATGAATCTCCTTTTCGACTTGCAAAAGAAGCTTCTTGTGAGAAGCTTCCGATAAGGAGATGTCATCAAGAGAAAGAAGAGGACACATCAGTACAGTACAATGCATAAATTTGCAAAAGGCCAAACACTTTCACGTGATTGCACGCGCACGCACACTACGAAGAAAGCAGAGATGAAAAATTCAGAAAGATGAACCCTCTCTCTCTCTCTCTCGTTCAAACTAAAAAGACAACTTACCTTCGTCTAAATTTACTCAAAAACACCTCGCTTATGTACAAGCCTACACGACATCTTTTGACAAATGCAACAACAAAGTATGAGCCAAATACCTAGAGAGAGCAATATAATGAACATGAACACATGCATACATACATAGAAATGAACACGGCACGGGCTACATCAGCATGTCAGCATGTACATATGCATGTCTACACATAAGCATACGCATGCCAAGATGGAAATAAATACTAACACATATTAAGATGTGTCATTTCATAGCATATTTGAAAAGAAACTTTATCAAAATACACCTAATTTTATCAACTATGTAATATTTTACCCATATGCTTGATTTGATTTAAAAAAGTTATCTAAGTTCACACGATCATGAATAGGAATAGCTGACAAATGGGTAATATTTCTAAGAGTTGATAAGTTAGGTGTATTCAGGTAAATTTCCCCATTTAAATTTTGAACAAAAAATGATGGTTTACATGAAATCAAATAAAAATGAGTAACGTGTTAAACCATTTCAAAATTTAAAGGTAAATTGATAATCACCATCTACGCATTTTATGCTCATGTCAATGCCTGCTGATGCATAGTCAAGTCCTCAAACCCAATAATCACCCGTACTTAGACTCTCCAATGGTTTTAAAAACATGCCGATGGGGATAGGAATTACTTAATGTGGAACTGGAATCAATGGAGCCGGTCAGGTTTTCACCTTGTATTGGGAACCAGCAGTGCAAGGAACATGCCAGTTTGTTTACAGAACCGACCAGTTTTATTACATAACTGGCTGATATGGCCCCACCTTTTATTCTATTTATTTTTCCGTAGGACCCATGTTTGATGCAATAAGCCCTGAAAACGAAGTCTTTATTCTTGGAAGAAAAAGAAAGAGGAACGTTTAGGATGTAATGGTCCTCTTTATGATGTAGAGAATTTTAGATGCTGTAAAATTATTAGAAATAAATGTGATATTTCTGCTTTTAGTAAAATTGTGATATTTCATTCTACTGTTTTGAATATTTAGACATTGTAAAATTCATGTGCAAACGACTGCCTTATTATTTGAAAACTGATATTTTTACAATTGATTATAACATTGTCTGTGAAATGTTTTTTTGCGAATTGACATCCCATAAATTGTGATAATTTCGTATTCTTGAATTTCTATAAGAGTATTTCTATACATATTAAATTGGCAATTATGCTAGAATGTCTTTACGAACTGTTACCTTTCTAATCTGAGCCCAAAATATTTGACTGGTTATTTCTGAAATGTTATTGAAAGTGACTGTTCTTAATGGTTTTTGTGAAATTCATATTAATAATTTCAGTGATATGTTGAGTACATGATATTGCTGCTTTCGAATGTTTAAAGAGATTTAGAAATACTTTAAGTATGCAAGTGGACTCATCCAGTTCACCGGTGAGGTATAAGTGGACTTATCCAGTACGCCAGTAGAGATTAAGTGGACTCTTCCGGTATACTGGTGAGGTATAAGTGGACCTGCAGGGATTAATTGGACCTATCTGAGACGTCGATAGGGATTAAGTGGACCCATCAGGACGCTGATGGGGTATATAGGTGACCTAGGACGTCAGTAGGGTATTTTGTGAAATCTTTTGATATATGTACTGACGTTAAAATGTTATACGTATTTCAATTATTCGAATTATATTTAATTATGCATTTTGATAGTGCAACTGTTGATGCAATTCTGTTAATAGATCTTCTTTTTTAAAATATTGATATCTTTCAACCATGATTATTTTTAGGACTATGATGATCACTTACTGAGTAGCCAAACTCATCAAATTATGGTAAATATTTTTTCAGGATTAACTCTGGAAGATATTATAGTTGTGCTTAAACTTTCTTTTGTTACTTTATAAGAATTCGCCACTGTAAATTTGTCCTACAAAGAGATGTATATATGTTTTGACTGTCACATCTTTGGAATATCAGTATTGTTAATTCTTGGGGCATGTCAGGTATGCTTGCGGTTATATTTTTGAACAAAATTACCACAATGTCTTCAGTTAAGGACTCACCTTGTGACGTCACAAAGCGTCTGGAATCGTGATTTATGACGTAATCAGAGCGATTCACTATTCAAAATCTTCGATTTTCTTCTATGATTGGGCAATTCCCGATTTTATAGAAGAATCAATATGAGGTGACCGATTCCTGAGTTTAGGTCTGACAGACCTAGACTCTACCTGTATTGGCCTAGCCATTGCTAGGACAATTTGGGGTCAAGGTCAACCCAACATGGACCCACGCATTTGCATTCCCATTGACTTGTGAGCACCCTGTCGACATTTATGCACGTCATAAATTGGTATTATATCTTACTCTCCAAGAGAACAAATTTGAGGATGGAGAAATTGCACCAAGGGTGATCAAAGAGTTGTAGGTAAAAGCATCAAGGATCTATATCTATATATGGTGTACATTGAAGTTCATATTTTTCTCCGTAGCGAAGAAAACAAAACATGGGATGTAGAGAGGAACCTAATCCAGTTGGTAAGAGGGTGTGACAAGTAATTTTCTATTTTTCATCAATTTAGATTAGGTCTCTTATTTGAAGCGGCATGGTCATTAGGTAGATTCATAAACATTGTTAGGAAAATAGAGTTGGCTTTCCATTAAACTAAGATAAAAATTTGCTTCAGGACACATTTTAGGTTGGAGACACGGTTTATTAGTTAGGGGAAAGTATGGAATGAGATCATTTATCTTTGACGCCACATTAATCTTGACCATTGGATGTGAAATTGGGTGGTTGCAATTATTTTATTGACCAAGCTCAAACTTTAAAAGAAATTTTTTCGAACTTTGTAACACATTCAAGCTATCAAATTTCATATCAAATGGTTATAAGTAATTGTGACCACCTTGTACCAAGGATAAATGGTCTTATTGTATACAAATTCATTAGTTAAAGGAACATAAATAGGTACAGAGTAGGAAGTTGGTGAGGGCTTGGAAATAAAACTCAAAGCTGAGATCTGCCCCCTAAAGAGGCAATATTTTAATCAAATAATTATTAATATTCGATTTTTTATCTATATTTGTGAAGAATAGTAAAAATTGGTATCAAAGCGAGGTTCTTAGGCCCTACCAAATGGCGGTGTTGCATTGGAAGGGAAAAAAAAAGAAAAAGACGGTGGAACTAATATTCTAGGGCATCCGAACGGATGACTCGCTCATTGACGATGGAGAGTGAGATTCCAATTTTTTGTCAAAATCTTCAATATATTTAGCACATCACTTCTACAAGACTACAATGCTCTAACTAAACAGCAATTAGATAGTTGCATTATTTATGTATTTCATTGACCCTTCTTCTCTTCCTATAGTTTCTATGGTGATGACGTATTCACAGCATTCTTGGCGTTAGATTCCATCATAGCCCTTGGGAATCATAGAGTTCATTGACCTCTAGCCCATGTCCATTTTTGGACTTTTCCCTTGGGCTCTTGGCATCTTTAGAGCATTAACCAGGCCTAGACACCGAGATTACATGGTGTCGTATTTTTTAAATGGATCTTAGAACTGATTTTAAGAACTAAAAAAGGATAATTTTATGAACAACCATTGATTTAAAATTTTTTCTTAAAGGGATCACCAATTTGAATCCAACCTTAAAGTGGTTGTTTTATGCCTCGGCGGACACAAATGGAGGAATGTGTTCCCCGATGCATACAACAATTAGTCAACATATAAACAAGATTAAGCAAAGGATGATGTTTGTATTAGGTGGCCACCTTATACTATACAAGTCACATACTCCTCTAAACTTTGTATTCGGAAATCTTATGATTGTATGAAAATCTATTTTCAACCGTAATTAAGAAATTTCAAATTTAAAAAAGTAAAAAGTTTATATAAGGATGCTAACTTATAATGTAGAACTACGGATACCCCTCAAAAATCCATTGGAAAAGGTAGTTTTAATGTTGAAAAACCCTTTGATTGATCATCTCAACATCGAGATGTATGACTATGAAAAGAAAAAGATTTTAAGTCTAAAAAATAGTGCATTTTACAACATATTATCTACACCGACCATTTTCGTGATTTTCATACGTTTATAGATCTACTTGATTTTAACCTTTTTTGAAATTTAAAATTTTATAATTAGATATAAAAATAGATTTTGAGATAATCCTAGGTACATTTTACATCAAAATTATATACCATGATAAAATTTGAAGGTGCAGATTGAGCAGATCTATAAACACTTGAAAATATTGAAAATAGAAAGTTAAGATAACTTGTTACATGATACTACTTATAGCAATTAAAATTGTTTTTTCTTCATATCTATACCTCTAGAGGTCAAGTTGTTCAATTGGAAGGTTTTCAAACTTCGCCGTACTATGTTCTAATGGATTTTTGAGGTGCATCTTATTTTGATAGTATAAGTTTTGCACCCTTGTATAAACTTTTCCTTAAGGAAATTAAGAGAATTTCTCACATTCATCGATTGCGAGCTATCCTCATACACTACTATGGTACATGAATTGTACACTTTCTACAAAAGATACTCAGATTTAACTATGGGGATCTTGCTTTGCCCTTCACCTAGAAACTATCTATTTGTCGGAAAGCTATGCCTGCACCAGTCAACCTTGGACAGTAACAAATAGACCACTAGATTAACAATTATTTCTCTAATATTAACACCCGATGACATCCTATAGTTAGAAATCATATAGGTTACATATAGAATAGAATTAATATTGTAATGTTATCATCAATGAAAAATGAAATTCTATAGGTTGCACGTAGAAAGGGGTGTAAACTACCAAAACTATTTTAGTTGCCTCTTTTTTTATTCCATTACTAAAAAAATGAGCAAGGGTATTTTTAACTTTAGATATAGTAGTGCTGATATTTGCATTAAAAGACAGAGTATGTTTGTCATTTCAAGAATGATATATTTTAAATATTCATCAAAAGACAATGGTAAGTATATTAATAAGGATAATAATACAATGAGACCATTTATTTTTGTTACAAGGTGGTCACAATTATTTTTCACCATTGGATGTGAAATTAGATGGATGCATTTATTCCATTAACCAAGCTCAAAGTTCAAAAGAATTTTTCTAAAACTTTGTAACACATTCAGATTTTACTTTAACAAGTTATAAATATTAAATAATTAATAGGGAAACTACAATAATTCTAACATTTTACATTCCTTTCTTAATGTGGCCTATAGGACTTTGTAGAGTGCTAACAATAATAATAAAAAAAAAAGAAAAAGTTTATACAAGTTTGCAACCTTAAAATGTAGAATTACATGCACCTCAAAATTGCATCGGAAAAAGTTGTTCTATTGTTGAAAAACTGTCTAATTGATCATCTCGATATCAAGATGCAAGAATATGAAAAAAAAAAATATTTTGAGTCTCAGATAATCTTAAGAATATTTTACACCAAAATTATATGTTATGATAAAATTTGGATATGCGCCTTAATTGGATTGTGTAAAGTTTCAACCTTATAGAAACCAAACCCTCAAAAAAATACAAAAACAGGCACACACACACACACACATGCACACACACACACACACACACACACATATATATATATATATATATATATATGGAAAAACCTAAAAAATGCCTATACGTGAAGTGCTATAGTGTTTTGCCACCATCATAGACTTGCTATGTCCGTGGCAGTTCATTGATGGTTCTACATTTTTTTTTTACCATCACGGACATACAAGGTCTGTAGTGGTCGAAAAACGTACGCCGCCCTATTTTTTCAGATGGTGATGAGCCTATATAAATATATATATATATATATATATATATATATATATATATATGGGAAAGGATTCTTTACGTCCATTAGCGGACTGCTACAGTAAACGCCAATGGCCCAGAATGAATCTGGGCCGATCTGACTGTCAAAACCTCTTTTCATGTTTGAATTTTACTTTTTTTTTTAATAAATCCAAATAACTTGAAATTTTTAGGTGTATATTATTCTCATCAAGGCGAACCTAATAAAAATATAAAAACAATAATCTGCAAAATAAAATTGGTCAAAATACCCTGAAAGTTTACAGGGGTATTTTGATCAATATTTTTTTATATTTTTGGAAGATTCACCTATTTTTTATTTACACACGCTCTAAATTTTAGATCAATCCAATTTGTAGAAAAGAAATTAAAAATCAAACACTACTGGACAGGATATTCGGGATCGTCAGATTAGCCCAGATTCAATCTAGGCCAATAACGTTTACTGTAATTGTACGCCCTTGAGCTGACAGGATCTTTTCCCTATATATATATATATATATATATATATATATATATATATATATATATATATATATATATATATATATATATATATATATATATATATATATATAAAAGTAGAATTTGACATGGCCAAGTGTGATTTTGAACTTATTGTACTAAATGTAAATGTAAATCGTCTTGTTGTAGACGATCCCAAAAAAATATAGAAGCTACTTTGTGCTCACTTGGACATGGTTGCTCAGAACCTGAAAAGTTAATTATACTTGATTTTTCGTTACAAAAATACCCAATTCAAGAGAAAAAAAGTGAACCAGTATGTTCTGCACCACTTTTTAAGGGCGGTAGACTTTCTTGACCCGAATAATTTTAAAGGGTATAATATGTTAATCTTAATCAATCAAAATAAAGTGTGCCACAAAACCGTATTGTAAAATGTCGTTTCAATGCCAAAAACTTGTGATGGCCTAAAAATCTATCCTTACCAGTAATTATGAAAGCTAATAATGAGTTCATCATGTAAAAACCGCAAGGTTATCCCAAGATAGAGTTGACTACCCAACATAGACCCGTAGTCAGAGACACCTGCATAAAGACATAGAACAAAAAAGGTAAAAGTAATGGGCATCCAAGAACTAGATAATGGAATTTAAAAGATGAGAAAATTGACTAATTCGAGAGAATTCACAATGACTCTATTCGAGAGAATTTAGGCGTAACACCATTATGCAATAAAATGAGAGAGAGAGTAGACTTAGGTAGGTTGATCATATGTGGCGCCGAACAAGTACAATACCTATTAGAAGGTGCGAATTAGTTTAAGTGGAAGGACTGAAAAGGGCAAGGCGTTTGCCCAAAAGGACACGGTTGGAAGTAGTCCGAAAAGATATGCAAACTTATGGCCTCACTGAGGATATGACCTGTAATAGAACAGAATGGAGAGCCATGATTCATATTACCGATCTCAATTAATTAGGATAAAGGGAAAAATGATGATGAATTATGAGTTCATCTAAAGGCCCCTGAAATTTATTAAAATGGAATAGTTTGGGTCCTCTGGTTTCGGGAACATATCGGGAATCAGAGCTACTCTTACTAGGAACCGACTGGCCAGTTATGTAAGTGCCATGTTCCCATATCTAAATTATTATTTTTCTTTTGAGTAATGATCCTATAAGACCCTCCCCCATTTATGTGCGTAGGACCCCAAAAAATCACCATTAAAGTTGACATGGATCTCTAAAAAAGTTAGAGTCTTGACTTTTCTATAAATCTGTGTCAAATTTAATGATGATCCTTTAGAGTCCTACACACATGAGTAGGAGAAGGTCTTATAGAATAATTTATCTATTTAATAATTTTTTAATTTTTAAAAAAATTAAAAATTAATAAAAAAATATTTTTAAAAAATATTAAATGCGCAGGCGCGACCCGACAATTCTATGTGACGCGTAGCCGACAATGTTTGAGAGAAGGGTGGGAGGTCCTTTTTATATAATTTGCCCCATAAGGCTCTTATGTATATCACCAATGCGGGACCAAACGCCCTTTGGATGGTTAATGTCCTTTGAATATGAATATTGGTACCTTTCTCCTTATCCAAAGCAACTTGTAAGCTCAGTATCTCCCGCTTTCTGCTTTGTTTTCTCATTTGGCCCTTTCCTCTC